>NW_024431088.1:0-3316 GCF_017639785.1 Mesocricetus auratus
ACCATAGATATTCTTTGAATGATAAGTTTTTTTTGTGCCTATGTCGTGCACATTCTTTTTATTACACGGAAAACAGGCTGCCCCTGATTTCCTTAGAATCCATATCTCTTTTTTTAGGGAGCAATTTGTCTGTAGTTATAGCATGGGTGGCATTACTTTCTATGCTTGTGTTACTTGTTTATTGTATTTTTTCTTTTTTTTATTCTTTTTTTTTAATTTAGATAAGAAACAAGGTTGCTTCACAAGTCAGTTCCAGGTCCCTCTCCCTTTTCCTCCCCTCCTCCCGTGCCAGTACATAACACAGTAAAGTTATGTGCATATGGATGACTCAGGCAGTCAGAAAGCAGATGAAAAAAACATAAAATTGAAGTAAAAAATGATATACATTCAATCTTACTTTGCCCAATTACCATACACAAGACTTTGATCAAACTTTTAAACCTTCATGCAACTCAATATTAACTACTACCTCCAAATAAAGCCAACACTTTTATTAATTAGTATTGTTCGATTTACTAGACATTAATTATATTAATTCTTACTAAGGAAGTTAATTTAGAATTAATATGTACCTGAGATGGATGGAACACTAATTCCCTTTCCTTTCTTTGAAAGAACAGAAACTACCTCCAAACATGAATTACTCTAATAGCAATGGAAACATTTTTTAATCCTGAAGAAATCAAATGAAAAAGAGGTGTCTAACTTTTCAAATCACATTTTATTAGTTTTTTCTCTTTGTTCATGTGTAAAAAGGAAAGCAAAACAATGGCTTCTATCTGGTTTGCATTTTTATCTTTCGATTTAATGAGCAAATGACTGGTCTTTTCCTTCTTTAAGAAAACTGCATGACTTTGGGAAGCGCTAGAAACTATGCCATATAACCACATCTTCATGTCCAAGAAGAAATGGATCAATCATTCATTTTCAGGGAAGAGGATATAACTAAATAAGAGGAATGAGAAAAAAGATTTTGAGACAGACTATGAAAACAGAATGTAATACAGAATGTAAATAAAAGCTTTACAGAGATCAACCTGTGAAATTAAAGCAGAAATGAAACAACAAAAAAAAGCATAGATATTCTAAGGTTTCAGTCAGAGGTCATGCCAAATTCAAAATGCAATTCCCAAGATGAAAATGACAAGAGATGGTTAACTTTAGAGACAAATATTATTCATCAGTGGCCCAGGTACATATGTACATATGGGTCCGAGAATCTGGCTATTTAGACAGTCTAGCCTGTTTAGAATGTTTAGGCAATCAGAGGCCCTATCCCCGCAAAATCATTATAAATGTTGGGTAACACCTGAGGAATGACACCAAATTATGTCGTAACTCTCTCTCTCTCTCTCTCTCTCTCTCTCTCTATCTCTGTCTGTCTGTCTCTCTCTCTGTCTGTCTCTCTCTCTCACACACACACATACATGGACACACAGACACACACATAGAGGTGCTGTGATAAAAGAGCAGCATCACCCATTCATCTCCTTTTATAGACTTGCACAGACATGCTCTATTTCAGAGGAAAGTGACTTTTGTGCAGGATTCAACCATTCTGACTAGTCTGAAACCGCCTCCAAAAACTTCTGAGCTGGAACATTAACAGACATTCCTAAAAACAACTATTAGTATTCCCTGCTTTCCCCAAAGGAGTAGGGTAGAGTGTATATGGGTCTAGAATGTTCTTTGTTATATTTTAAAATCCACTAGATCGACTAGATGTTGGACTGATAATTAGAGTGTGCTCACAAATTTTCTCCAATAGTTAAAAGATACTGATTTGGATAAAAAGTAACAGTATAGCAAGGTTTGAGCTAAGATCAGATATGCATGACCTGGACTAGATACAAGATGGATGTGAGTAACCTGGAAAACTGAATGTGGAGCATATAAGGGAGCCAATACAACACTGTAGTTTAGGCTCTTAATATTCCTACAGGAAACAGACCAGCCTTGCATTAAAATACTTATCCCTTAAATGCTCTTATAATCAGATAAATGTTATTGCAAGGAGAAAATTCACACTGCAGAAACTATAACCTGCAAAGCTAATCCCCCATGGGGAAGGTACTAAAGGATTTCCAACCAATCAGAGATCTCTGGTTTTGGAAGAAGGAGGTCCTGCAGGTTTTGCTGTGTCTCCCAGGAAAGATTTAAGAATAGGGAAACCTGACTTCTGCTGAATTATGGGGAAAGCTTTTTAGCAGGTAGGACTATTGGGGGAAGTCCTGTGCATTTGTCAATAAAGTCCTGTTGAGTCAATAGGAAACCTAGATAGGAGGGACTAGGAGTCGAGGAGGATTCTGGGAAGGAGAAGCACAGGAGAGTCGACATGTAACGCCGGGTAGGAGACTGGAAACTTCTCCGGTAAGAGACATACTCAGATTAACAATTATGAGGTAACTGCTTAAGTCAGAGCTAGCCAGTAAGAAATAAGCAAGGTCAACAGCTTCATAATTAATACATTGTCTTGTGTGTTATTTGGGGACTACAATGCGGCAGAGCCCAGGCGGCTGGCGGGGATTAAACCAAAGCGCCTAGCAAAGGAAAAGCTTCTCTTAACAGAATAGTGTTAGAAGTGGGATTGAATTTCCACACAAAACAATGAAAGCTTTAAAGGAATTTTAGAAACAGAAGAACAGAGAGAAGCACAGATTTTGGTAGCAGCAATATTCTCAGGTGTGCTCTGTTTGCTTGCGACAAGCAGAGATTCACGTGGCTCGCTTACCGGAGACTTCCTGACTCGGCATAAAAAGAAAAAAAAGGTTGTTTTAAGAGACTCTACTAACGATTTCCCAACCTTAAGAAAGACATGCCAATGAAGGTACAAGAAGCCTACAGAACAACAAATAGAGTGGACCACCAAAAAATCCCCTCGCCACATAATAGTCAAGACCCGAAACATACAGAATAAAGAAAGAATATTAAGAGCAGCTAAGGAAAAAGGTCAAGTAACATATAAAGGCAGACCTATCAGAATTACACCTGATTTCTCCATAGAAACGCTGAAAGCCAGAAGGTCCTGGATAGATATTCTACCTACACTAAGAGACCATGGATGCCAGCCCAGACTACTATACCCGGCAAAGTTCTCAATCACTATAGATGGAGAAAACAAGATATTCCATGACAAAACTAGATTCAAGCAATATGTGTCCACTAACCCAGCCCTACAGAAAATTTTGGAAGGAAAACTCCAACCCAAGGAAGCTAACTACAACCAGAAAAACATAAGCATTAGAGAATCCCTCTCTACCAACAGCCAAAAGAACAAAGGGGTGAAATTCCACACATAATTCCACCAACAACAACC
>NW_024431089.1:0-3127 GCF_017639785.1 Mesocricetus auratus
TTTTTTTTTTAATTTTATTTTCCAGTTTAAATTTGGATAAGAAACAAGGTTGCTTCACAAGTCAGTTCCAGGTCCCTCTCCCATTCCCTCCCTTCCTCCCGAGCCCTCCCCCCCCATTATCCCCTCATTTCCCCAGGGAGGGTGAGGCCCTCCATGGGGGTGTGCATAGTCTGTCATTTCATATAGGGCAGGGCCTAGACCCTTCCCCAAGAGTTCAGGGTGAGAGTGCACCTCACATTGTTCTATGGGACTCCAAAGTCCGTGTGTATACTTGGGATGGGTACTGATCTGCTGCCCAAGGCTCAATAGATTCCCTAGGCCTCCTCACTGACCCCCAGATTCAGGTGGTCTTGATCAGTCCCATGCTGGATTCCCAGGCTGATGCCTGGGATTCAAGAGTTAACCTTTGTCTGGTCAGCTGTTTCTGGGGGTTAAACCAGCCCAGTCTTAATCCCTTTGATCATCAGTCCTCCCTCTCTGTTACTGGCTTTCTTGAGTTCAGCTCAGTACTTAACCAAGGGAGTCTGCCTCTTCTTCGATCAGCCACTAAATAAAGTTTCTGTTTCCCAACATCTACTTCTTAATTCCACTGCTATGATTTCATGGACCCCAGAATTAAATGTAAAGCCATACTTAAACACAGTACACCTGAATACATATGGGGATAATTTATGGTCTGAAATCTCCCCATCTAGCGCTCTTCCTCCTAGGGAGAAATAAATAAAGAATGAGAGTCAGATTCAATAATTTGTAGCCATCATTCATCGTTTTATAGGTATAATTAGTAAGCTTAAGTGGAACTCTGTTTGGAGATTTACTATCTCAGGAGTGTGATTATATATGAATTAGAAGAGTGTGTAGTTACTTCACACTGTCTGATAATACATATCATATTAACAGAGATTTACCAAAATATAATTAAAAAATTAAAAGGCTCTAGCATTTCCATCCTAAATTTGAGTAAAAGAATAGTTTATCTTTTATTTAATTTGTAAGTATTCACAAATAATTTGTAGCTACAAACTAATCTTCTTATGATATATTTTATTTTTTTTTTTAATGTTTTATTTTATTTTATTTTTTTAATTTTATTTTCCAGTTTAAATTTAGATAAGAATCAAGGTTGCTTCACAAGTCAGTTCCAGGTCCCTCCCCCATTCCCTCCCTTCCTCCCGTGCCCTCCCATCCCCCCCCCCCCGTTATCCTCTCATTTCTCCAGGGAGGGTGAGGCCCTCCATGGGTGTGTCCATAGTGTGTCATTTCATATAGGGCAGGGCCTAGACCCTTTCCCAAGAGTTCTGGGTGAGAGTGCACCTCACATTGTTCTATTGGAGTCCAAAGTCCGTGTGTATACTTGGGATGGGTACTGATCTGCTGCCCACGGCTCAATAGATTCCCTAGGCCTCTTCACTGACACCCAGATTCAGGGGGTCTTGATCAGTCCCATGCTGGCTTCCCAGGCTGATGCCTGGGATTCAAGAGTTAACCTTTGTCTGGTCAGCTGTTTCTAGGGGTTAAACCAGCCCAGTCTTAATCCCTTTGATCATCAGTCCTCCCTCTCTGTTACTGGCTTTCTTGAGTTCAGCTCAGTACTTAACCAAGGGAGTCTGCCTCTTCTTCGATCAGCCACTAAATAAAGTTTCTGTTTCTCAGACTCTCTGGCCATAGGATTGTAGGCTGGCACTCCCCAGATCTATGTCTAAAATCCATATATGAGAGAGTACATGCCATGTTTCTCTTTTTGTGACTGGGTTACCTCACTCAGGATGGTTTCTTCTAGTGTCATCCATTTGCCTACGAATCTCATGATTCCATTATTTTTTTCTGCTGAATAGTACTCCATTGTGTAGATGTACCACATTTTCTCTATCCACTCTTCGGGTGAGGGACATCTAGGTTGCTTCCACGTTCTGACAATTACAAATAAAGCTGCTATGAACATAGTGGAACAGACCTCTTTGTTGTATGAATGGGCATCTTTTGGATATATGCCTAAGAGTGGAGTTGCTGGGTCTTGTGGTAGGTTTATTCCCATTTTTCTGAGGAATCTCCACACTGATTTCCAAAGTGGCTGAACCAGTTGGCACTCCCACCAGCAATGGAGGAGTGTCCCCCTTTCACCACATCCTCTCCAGCATAAATTGTCATTGGTGTTTTTGATTTTAGCCATTCTGACAGGGGTGAGATGGTATCTGAGAGTTGTTTTGATTTGCATTTCCCGGATGGCTAAGGATGTTGAGCACTTTCTCAAGTGCCTCTCAGCCATTTTAGACTCCTCTATTGAAAAC
Source organism: Mesocricetus auratus (assembly GCF_017639785.1). Lineage (NCBI taxonomy): Eukaryota > Metazoa > Chordata > Mammalia > Rodentia > Cricetidae > Mesocricetus > Mesocricetus auratus. Next base: position 2,289 of record NW_024431089.1, read on the forward strand.
TCTCTATTTAGTTCTGCAGCCCACTTTTTAATAGGGTCCTTTGGTGTTTTGGAGACTTGCTTCTTGAGTTCTTTGTAAATTTTGGAGATCAACCCTCTGTCAGATGTGGGATTAGTGAATATTTTTTCCCATTCTGTGGGCTGCCTTTTTGTCTTGCTGACTGTGTCCTTTGCCTTACAGAAGCTTCTCAGTTTCAGTAGGTCCCATTTATTAATTGTTGATCTTACTGCCTGTGCTACTGGTGTTATGTTCAGGAAGCTGTCTCCTGTACCAATTCGTTCAAGGGTACCACCCACTTTGTCTTCTAAGAGGTTCAGTGTGGCTGGATTTATGTTGAGGTCTTTGATCCATTTGGACTTAAGTTTTGTGCATGGCGATAGACATGGATCGATCTGCATTCTTCTACATGCCAGTCTCCAATTATGCCAGCACCATTTGTTGAAGATGCTTTCTTTATTCCATTGTATATTTTTAGCTTCTTTGTCAAAGATCAGATGTTCGTACGTGTGGGGGTTAATACCCGGGTTTTCAATTCGATTCCATTGGTCTACCTGTCTATTTTTGTGCCAATACCAAGCTGTTTTCAGGACTATAGCTCTATAATAGAGCTTGAGGTCAGGGATGGTGATGCCTCCGGACGTTGCCTTGTTGAACAGGGTTGTTTTGGCTATCCTGGGTCTTTTGTTTTTCCATACAAAATTGATTATTGTTCTTTCAAGGTCTGTAAAGAACTGTGCTGGGATTTTAATGGGGATTGCATTGAATCTGTAGATTGCTTTTGGCAGGATTGCCATTTTTACTACATTGATCCTACCTATCCAAGAGCATGGGAGCCATAC
>NW_024431090.1:0-18058 GCF_017639785.1 Mesocricetus auratus
TTTTCTGTTTTGAAGGATGACAATTTATTGTAAAGATAAACACCACACTTGATGAGGGTATAAGTAATGTTTTTTGTGGCAAGCACATACAATAGAACACTGGTAACCAAGGTAAATATGGGATTTGATGTATCGTATACATATATTAGATGAGTTCTATATCTGATGTTTTCCTCGAATTGGAGAACAATGGGGTTAATTTTGTTCCATCATAAACAAATTCTGCAACCTCAATGTGTAAGATAACTCTCATTATATTGAGAATATACAACTAAATTGAGAGGCTGTGTAAAGTTTTTAAATACAATGAGAATGATGTATAGCTCTGCCCTATATACAGAACTGTATGGACATTGAACTACTTTACTTATATTTTGTGGTTTATTATTTGCCTTACTTGATTTTTTGCATCAGTGTAGAATGAAAGAACTCCAAAAATAGGCATTTTCTCAACATATGCAGAAGAATCCAAAAAGTTTATTTATGAAACTGATACTCTCTGTTTTGGTATTATTGTTACTACTTTCCCCCAAAAGTTACTGCAGGCTGTTAGCCTTTATTCATTATCCTTCCATTAGGAGAAAATTTCTTCATTACTAAAAGATACAATAATATTGGCTGGGTCTCTTCCAGTAAGTTGAAAAAGCCTTAACTTATCTTTTAATATCATATCAGAGAACATTTCTTTATACATTACTAGTTTTTAATTATATTTATGTGGAAGGAATACCCATGCAACTATGCTGCCCTTCCTGTGCATTAACATTTCTGTGCAGCATTGTCTAGATGGTAAAATAACCAGAATGCACATGGTCCAAATGTGTTTCTAGTATTTGTTTATTACACATTCTCATTCTTTTCAGCCTCAGCAGATAATATTCTTCAACTAATTAGGTCTTTGTCTCAATTTAATGCCATATTCGGGTGTTTTAAATCATGCAATTCTCTGATAATTGTCTGTGGTTGAACGATTTCTCCAAGTAGTTTTCGAAGATCATTAAGAGTCTTGTAACGATCTCTTCTGATCTGTATTTTCAGTAGTCTAATTTTCTGTGAGTCCATTTCATAACCTAAATAATTAATGGTATGTCCTCATTATATTTTTCGTAGTAATTTTTCATCCCCAATGAGGCAAAGTTTACTTTACTGCTTCAAACATCTATTCCAAAGTACGTTAATTTGAATCAGACAGTAATATGTCATCCATATAATGATATATTAACTTGTTTATGAATGATTTCCAAAGGTTTTGCACAAAATACTGGAAGAATGTCAGGCTATTTAACATTCCTTTTGCAGCACCTTCCACTGAAATCTTTCTACAGGTTTAGAATTGTCATAGGTAGGTACTGTGAAGAAAACTTTTCTCTGTTTCTCTTGTAATGATATAATAAAGAAGCAATCTTTTCAATCTATAACTACAATTGTCCAATCCTTAGGTACTAGAAAAGGTAGTTATAACCCAAGATGTCAAGTGCCCATAGGCTGAAGTACCAGGATGATAGCTTTCATATAAGTATCCACCTTCCAAATTCAAGACTTTTTTGATAACAAATACAGGTGAATTCCATGGACAATTTGATTCTTCTGTATGTACAGCATTTAGCAGTTCCTGAAATAACTCAGCAAAGAGCTAGTCATTTTCATGAATTATCCTTATATTTACATAAAAACCACAAACAACATCTGCCATTCTTTCTCTTAATACATTCTCCATAAAATCTTACAGTCAGGTATAGAAGAAGTAACAACAATCACAACTTTGTTATAGAAGAAATATCCTGTCTGTGTTTGAGGACCAGTGCAATTCATGCTAGAAATAAGAGTCAGGATACAATTACATCAATGATATTTTTTACTTCTAATTAGTTGCAGGTGGGAATTTCAAAGTCCTCTTCACATTCAGGTGGGAGAGGCAATCATTGAATCTTAGTCTGTTGTGCAGGTCCCTCCATACAATGACAGATTTCAGAACCACAGGATCTATAACATGAGGGGACCAAAAAATAAATTTTCTGTGATGTCACTGTCTTGGCACTTATGTTTTGATTCATAGAATATTGATCACATCCATCCCTTTCAGTCCATTGGCATTAAAATGACAGAGTCTAGAATTCCCTTGTCAAGTCACCGAAATGTTCAACAAATTTTACTTATCCCTCTGTGCTTTTTCATTGAAAAGACTCCAGTTATGTGAATGTCATTTTGTAAAATATTGTAACCACCACAATCTAACGTTTTCTGCTCTTAGGTAATTAAGACATCTTAAATCGTAATCCTTCTCATGATTTCCTATCTCATCTTCTAAAATCTCAGTACCTCAAATGCCCATTTATGTGCATCTGTTCCTGATCCAGAATTCTGAACTTTTTGCTATCAATAGCCAAGGAGAACAGACAATACACATTAATAATCGACATTTCTGATTCAAATGGCTCTGCACTCTGACAATGTACACTTAGAGATTGCAATATCTGTTTTCTTTGCCTGTCACAGGGAGGTCTTTAAGAATATTTCCAATATGAAAGCACTCAAAATTTGTATTTAACTGTTTAAGGCATGAGAGAAACTTTTACTGTATTTTTCAAAAGTTGGAGCACAATGAGACCTTCATGAGGCTCATGATCAGGCACATTAGCAAGAATTTTAGTTACAAAAAAACCTTCTCTATTTAGGGATACCTATAACTGAAATTTAGAAATTTAAGGAGAGTTAAAATGTGGTAGTTTACCATAGATAGGCATCATCAGACAGAACACACAAACCAAAAGGCCTACATTGAAAATGCTTTTGATATTACTTTAGACATACCAGATACACATCCATAAATTTGATGGCATTTGAATACATGCTACATGACTCTACAAAATTTTGACTGTTATTGACAAAACAGAAAAATGCATTCAGGATTGTGAAACAAAGGACATTCTGTGGAAGTGTATAGGAGAAGATGATGTAATCTTTTAAAAATACAGAGGAGGAGGAAGAAAAGTGCAGTAAGCATTTCATAATGATTATATTCTCATGAAATCCAAAAGATGGAATGCCTCTAAAATTAACCAGATGATGACCTTTGCTATTTTATTACTTTAATTTTAAATATTTTGCTTCACATATCAATCCCAGTTCCCTCTCCCTCCCTATCCCCGCATCCACCAACATAAACCCCAGCCTGCCAGGCTTGTCCAAATCCCTTCCACAAAGGGGATACCCATAGTTTTTAATTTCACTGAGGTCAGGGTCCAGACACTCCCCTAAGATTCCAGGTTGAGACATCATCCCTCTTTATATTATGGACACACAAAGTCCATATGTATGCCTGGGGAAAGTACTGATCTACTGCCCAGTGCCCAATTGGTTGTCGAGGCCTGCTCACTGAATCTTACACTCAGGAGTTCAGGATCAGTCCCATGCTGGCCTCCCAGCTGTCAGTATGGTTTCCAAGGTTTCTGCCTTTTTGAGATCAGCTGTCTCTGCTGATTTTGCCAGCCCATTCTTTGGGAATATGCGCATTGCTGCTCTCTGTTGCTAGGTTCAACAGGTACATTTAGGGGTTTAACTGTGGATGTTTGCCTCTGCTTCCATCAGTAACTGAATGAAGTTGATAGGATGGCATATAAGATACACGTCAAGTTCATTATCAGTAATTGGCATTTAAGATAGTCTTTCCACAAACGCTTTGCTTGCCTGTTCGTGTCATCCTTTTAGATAGCTAGAGGGTTCACCAGTTTCTAGACCCTCTTCAAACTTATGACTCCATCTATTAATCCTGTTCTCCCTCTATTCTATTCCCACTCAAACTTCCTTTTCCCCATGATCTACTCTCCCGTACACTTCTCCACCCCTTCTCTTCTTCACATGTCCCACTCCCCCCACATCTTCTGCCATGTTCCCAAACTGTTCAGGAGATCTTGCCTCATTCCTCTTCTTTGGGGTACAGGTTCTTTCCTGTTTCACAGAATCTCTGTCAGTGAAATTGCAGACTGGCACTATCCTGATACATATCTAAAATCAATATAAAAATTAGTATATACCATGTTTGTCTTTTTGTAACTGGGTTACCTAAGTCAGGATGGTTCCTTTTATTGCCATCATTTGCCTGCCAATTTCAAGATTCCAATTTTTTTCTGCTGAGTAATACTCCATTGTGTGAATTTACAGCATTTTCTCTATCTTCTCATCAGTTGAGGGGCATCTGAGTTGTTTCCAGGTTTTGGCAATTACAAATATGCTATTATGAACATAGTGGTACAGATGTCCTTGTTGTGTGAATTAGAATCTTTTGGATAAATGCCTAAGAGTGGAATTCCTGGTCTTGTGGTATACTGATAACCATTTTCCTGAGGGATGTACATACTGATTTCCAAAATGGGTGTATGAATTATAACTCTCACTAGCAGTGGCAGTGTGCCCCTCTCTTTACATCCTCTCTGTCATAAATTGTACTACTGTATTATATTCAGGAAGCAGTTTCATGTACCAATTCATTGAAGAGTATCTCCTTATGTCTCTTCGAAGAGTTTCAGTTTGGTTGAATTTAGGTTTACATCTTTAATCCTTTTGGACATAAGTTTTGAACAATGTGTTACACATGGATCTATCTGCAGTCTTCTGCATGCCAATATACAGTTATGCCAGTATCGTTTGTTGAAGATGGTTTATTTTTTCCATTGTACAATTTTCATTTCTTTATCAGAAATCCAGTGATTATAGGTTTGTGGATCAATGTCAGGGTGTTCAACTCGATTATATTGTTCTACCTGTCTATTTTTCTGCTAATACCATGATGCATTCAAGACTATAGTTCTGTAATAGTGCTTGAAGTTAGGGATGGTGATGCCTCATGAAATTCCTTTATTGTATATGGTAGTTTAGGCTATCCTGGATCAATTTATCCCATTTTTTCCACTAGCATTCTAGGTCACATAGCATGGAATTCCTTGTGAGGTCATTGATGTAATCACCAAATATCATTAGTCATTCTGTGCTTCTTCTTTGAAAAGACCTCAGCTGTTTGAATGGCATCTTGTAAAATCTCTTTTAACCATCTCAATCATAACCTTTCAGTTCCAATGTAAACATGCTATCTTAAACCTTAAAGCCTCCTATGATTTCCTAATTTAATATTCAAAATTTTCTGATTTATATGTCTGTGAACTCTTACAATGTTGTCTCAGAGTTTTCATGATTTATTTTGTTTTTCTGTTAAAGGGGTTACTCTAAGCATACTTTGTGTAGAAAAGCACGCACACCTGCACTTAACCTTTAAAGAATGAGATAGCGTTTTACTGTACTTCTTCAGAAAGTTGGTATATAATGTGAACCACAGGAGACTCATGATCAGACAAGTTATCAAGAATTAATGTTGCAAAAAATTATGCTCCTTTTGTACCCTGGGGAATGTCCACTATTCAGACCAAGCACTCAAGGGGGATCATTAGAATTCTTTTCTGGGGACCATAAGGCAGATGGAAACTCACAGTGTTAATGTGCACTAATGGACATATTAGTAAGACAAACACAGATACCATTTAATTTTCTTAGGTGGTTCTTGTGCAATTAATAATCTTGAAGGTACATATCCCACAATGGTGCTTAGGCAGAAATGTCACAGGGAAATTATAAAGCATTGCACAAAGATCAGCAGATGAGTCTTCTTGGACCTTGTAAGACACAATATATGATCACATGTTAAAATGTTTTCAGCATTCCTTTAATATGCCTTCCCAATGCTCTGTCAGGTACCTCAAAGAATGGGAACAGTGACGATGAGGGTGGAACAAATGAATGGTTAAAATTGTTTAGGGATTGGGTAGCATGACATGTTAGACCCCTGGACAGCACAATTAAAATGGTTGTGAAAGCCATTATTGTATTAAAATGGTTGTGAAATCAATTATTGTATGAAAAGGATTGTGAAAGCCATTATTGTATGAAAATGATTGTGAAAGTGATTATTGTATGACAAGGATTGTGAAAGCCATTATTGTATGAAAAGGATTGTGAAAGCCATTATTGTATGAAAAAAATTTTCTTGTTGGGCTGGAGAGATGGCTCAGAGGTTAAGAGCATTGACTGCTGTTCCAGGGGCCCTGAGTTCAATTCCCAGCAACCACATGGTGGCTCACAACCATCTAATATTCAATTTGGTGCCCTCTTCTGGCATGTAGGCAGAAAAGTGCATATGTAAAAAAATAAATCTTTAAAAAAATTTTTTTCTTGTTGAATATGGAGGAGGGGTGGGTTGAAGAGGGTGGAGGGGAGGTGGGAGAGAGTGGGGGAGAGACTTCGGTCAGGATGTAAAATTAATTAATAATTATTAGGAAAAAGACTATAGGATGATAGAAATTTCATATTATTAAAATATGTTTATGTATAAAAATTTTAGGGGTGCTGGTGGAGGGACAAGGGAGGAGGGGTGGGAGAGGGAGCTGGGATTGACAACTGAAGCATGCATGTTTCTAATTTAAATAAAAGCATAAAAAAAGAGCTAAAAATGTTTTCAGCAAACCTTTAATATGCCTTCCCAATGCTCTGTCAGGTACTGCAAACAATGAGAACAGTGACGATGAGGGTGGAACAAATGAATGGTTAAAATTGTTTAGGGATTTGGTAGTTAGACCCCTGGACAGCACAATGGCGTTTTCTTGGTATTGTGTGCCTGCCAGCTGCTCATCATAACTCATTCAAATTAAATCAGGATTCATTTATACTGGATGTTGTTCAGGGAATAACCCTGACACTGTCTTTTTTATATTTTATTTTCCAGTTTAAATTTAGATAAGAAACAAGGTTGCTTCCGTTGGCCTTTCCTGGGAAGTCATTAGGGATGCAGGTCCACAAGACAAACATCATCATAGTGAACAAGAAAGTCTATGGTGCCAAGGCTCACAGTAACCCATATTTATCAATCCCTCTAGGTTAACATTTGAAAGTCACTACTGGAGTTTACTAGTCAAATAAATAGGCAGTCCACAAAAAATTGTTTAGGGATGCAAACATGTAAACAAAATAAAAATTTGTCATTATCTCCCCCATGGCATTGATTAGTAATTGTCTCCAATTATCATGATTGAGGCGTTGGGCTTTCAGAAGCTGTGCGTTGCAATTCTGCTGGCACTAACTTACAACTATTAGCGTGCCAAACTTTTCCTTGACTAAGACAATTGACTGTGCTTGATCCCTTACAGGAATCTAATGCCGGCTGAACATTTGTCTGAAGGTTTCAGAGACATACCTGCTGGATGGTCTTTATCAGACTGGTAAGTAGCACTGTTTGTGCCGTAATAACAGGTATAGCTACCCGTTCTGAGAACGCAGAACTATGATGAAAAACCAATGTCATGAAGTGAGTTGATGACATAAAAATCATGCACACAAGGCCTATGTTGAGGCACAGGCTAAAGGACAGGATAGAAATTAGGGCATAATCTATTCAAGTATTTACCATAGGCCAGTGCACAGGCCCAAATTCTCCCAGCAGTTTTTTCCCTGTCTGGGGTATCCTGTGACGTCCAGGTGCTCTTTGTGAGTAGAGCACTGAGACTGCTTCAGAAGGCACTTTTTGGGGCAACCTATGTATGTCAATGCTGGCTGTTATCAGCATTCTGCTCATTTCCATATCTTCTATCTCCATTTCAGTGATCAAGAATGCCAATTTGGTGCCCCAGTCATTTCACCTTCAGGTAAGTGGAAAGATAAGGTTAAGTTCTTCAGAATCTTTTGGATGTCTGTCTTCAAATATTAGAAAGCATGACATTCTTTGAATCCGGTGACACATAAAGAACAGAACTTGTGCTCTCCCTTCTCCTAGGCATAAAATGATTAAAGGATGGTATTTCAAATTGCCTTGTCTTGTAGAATTCAAATTAGTAGGCATTGGAATCAGAACAATGACAATTGGGGGAGGTGGGACATAAGGATTGGTTCAGGACATTCAGGCCCTGAATGTTGCACAGCTCAGTAGAGCTGAATGTGAACTTGATATTCCTGTCTTTGGGAGTCTTTCTACCTCCCTTGCTGATTGATAGATCACGGGCAGGAGCTTCATGTTCTTGCTGAGTAAGGAGGGTGATATGCTCCAAACTTGCAAAGATGGCACTTAGAAATATCCACCTTGCAGGCCATCAAATGAGAGAGATCAATTGGTTACTCCTCTGTGGCTCATAATGTAGACGGAGACTCACAAAGTTCTAGTGCACTAATGAACATATCAGTTAGGCAAACTCAGATTCCTTTTCCTTTCTTTAAGTTTAATGAACTTGCCTTTCCATGCAGGCATCAGGACAAATAAGGAAATTAGACAGGGTGTATCTAGGCAGTCATTCCCCACTTTGCCTAGAAGTACAGGCTCATCATCATCTGGAGACACACTCACAATACATCAGTAGCATGGAATTTCAACCACATGAAAGGCATTCCAAGCAGCAAAGGCTTCCTTTGCTCATTTGATGAGGATAGTGCTAAAAGAAAGTGTATAGGTGTCCTAATTGTGCAGTGCTTCAGAAATTAAGAACTTTGAGCATACCCATCTTACTATAGTTATTAGGCAGTCATTTCAAAGGGAAATGGTATAGTGCTGTGCAAAATACAGCAGATATTTTGGACCTTTTATGACAAAGTGCATGATCAGATGTTTTAAATGCTTTCACCAGACCTATAATGTGCCTTACCAATGATCAGTCAGCTAATGCTATGAATTCAGGCATTGTGAATGAAGGGATAAACTTGTATAGGGATGGCTAACAGGTAAACCAGTATTAAAATTTTTCATTATCTCCTCTATGGATTTGATTACCAAATGGCCCCAATTATCATGCTCGAGTGTTTGGACCTTCAGAAACTGTGAATTCCAATTCCTCTGACACTGATATAATATTTTAGCAATGAAAAGTTGTCCTTTAACAAGAGAACAGATTCTGCATAATACATTGCAGGAGTCTAATGCCCACTGACAATTTGTCTGAAGATCACCGAGACCTAAATACTACATGGTATTTGTCATCTTAGTAAGCAGCTATATTTGTGTTCTACTATGAGTTATAGCTATCCCTTCTGAGGACAAGGTCTGTAGTGACAAACGAATGATCTGAAGAGAAGTGATGATATAAAAACCATGATTAAAAGGTTATGCTGAAGCCCAGGCTAAAGGACTGGTGAGAAAGTGGGGCGTAGTATTATCATGCCTTTATAGTGGTGCAGTACACAGGCCCCTATTTCACCCAGCATTGTTTCCCTGTCTGGGGAGTCATGTGAGTTCCATGTCCTCTTCTTAGAGGAGCACTCAGCCTGCCTACGAAGGCACTATAGCAGGAAATCTATGTATGTCAATTCTGGCAAGCCTTAGTAATCTACTAATGTCAATATCTTTATTCTGCATTTCAGTTATCCAGGATGCAGTCTTGGTGCCACAATCATTTCACATTCAGGTAAGTGTGTTAAGATCAACTGGTATTCTCTCCATTGCCTAGATTCACAGGCTTATAATCCTATGGAGACCCACTCACCACACATCATGGGCCTGGAATTTCAAACACATGCATGACATCCCAAGTTCCCAGGTATACCGTTGCATATGTGAAAAGGAATGGGCCTAGATTCAGGTGTATGTATTCAGGTGTAGTGCTTGGGCAATAAATAACCTTGAGGATAAGCATCTTACAATGGTGATTAGGGAGTGATTTCAGTGGGATATGGGATAGGGATGTTTATACAACATCAGATGAGATGTTGGACAATTTATGACATAGTTCATGATCCGACGCTAAAATGTTTCCACCAGACCTATAATATGCCTTCACAATAGTCTGACACCAAATCTATGAATGCAGTTAGTGATGATGAGGGTGAAACAAGTGAAGGTTTAAACTTGTCTAAGGGTGGCAAACAGGTAACCACTATTATAATGTTTCATCATCTCCCCCATGGCCGAGATTAGCAATTGCCACTAATTATTGTGCTGCAGAGTTTGGGTGTTCCAAAGTATGTCATTGTGATTCTGTTGACAATAACCTAGCATTTTGGAACCACAAAACATTCCTTGACCTAGTAGACTAATTCTGCTTGATCCCTTGCAGGAGCCTAATGCCGGCAGACCATTTGTCTGAAGCTCGCCAAGATCTTCCTGCTAGATGGTATTTGTCGTCTTGGTAAGCAGCACAGTTTGTGTTCCACTATCAGGTATACGTATGCCTTCTGAGGACGCGGGTCTATGATGACAAACCAATGTCATGAAGAGAGGTGATGACATAAAAATCATGCTCACTTGGATTACGCTGAGGCCCAGGCTAAAGGACAGAGGGAGAAATGAGGGCCATGTCTCATCTAGACTTTATCATAGTGCAGTACACAGGCCCTCATTCACCCAACATTGGTTCCCTATCTGGGGAATCCTGTCAGGTCCAGGTGCTCTTCTTTGATGAGCACTCAGCCTGCCTCAGAAGGCACTTGTTGAAGCACACTATATATATCAAGGCTGCCAGGCATAAGCACTCTACTCATATCATTCTATTCCCTTCTGCATTTCAGTGATCCAGCATCCTGATTATTCACCCCAGTCATAAGCTATTCAGATAAGAGTCATCAGCATGCTAAGTGCCTTCATCTCTTTTGGATCTCTGCCTTCAAATATTAAAAACAATGACCTTCTAGGATTCCTGTGATACTTGGGGCACAGAACTTGTGCTCTTGCTTCCTTTTGTGGAACCTGAAGTTCTAAGCCCATAAAAAATGGTAATTTACTCTGCCTTGTCATGTATAGTTCCAACTAATAGGTATTAGGAACCAGAGCTGAGACTGTTGGGGGAGGTGGGACAAAAGGATTGGGTCAGAATGATCAGGCACTGTCCCTTGCACATCTCAGTGATAGGTTTATGTGATCTTGAAATCCATTCCTTCGAGGGTCTATCTACCTCCCATGTTGCCTGGTACTTCCGGGGCAAGAGTTACATGTTCTCGCTGTGTCAGGAGGTTCACATGCTCTGAAGTTGCAAAGAATGTGCTCAGGTATGTACAGTATACAGACTCTGGACTGCAGAAAGATCAATAAGTTATTTTTCTGTCGGTCAAATGGCAGACAGAGTCTCAAAGTGTTCTACTGCACTGATGGATATATCAGTAAATCAAGCTCAGTTACCTTTTCCTATTTTTAGGATTAGTGAATTTCTCCTGCCACGCAGGCATCAGGCAACATGAGACAATTCCACAGCTTGCTTTTAAACAGGCATTCCCCTCTTTGCCTAGATACAAAGGCTCATTATCCTGTGGAGATCAACTCACCACACATGAGTGGCATGGAATTTCAAACACATGAATGACATACAAAGCTTCAAATCAGGTTATAAGGAACGGGGCAAGAGAACATGTGTGGGGATGGTATGCATGTGGTGCTATTGCAATTAAGAACCTTGTGGGTACGCATCCTTCTATGGTGATTAGGGAGTGATGTCAGAGAATAATCGTATAGCGCTGTGCAAATAAAAGTAGATGACACGTCTTTGCCATTGTAAGACATTGTCCATAATCAGAACCTAACAGGTTTTCAGCAGACCTATAATATGCCTTCCCAATATTCTGCCAGCTAATGCTATGAATATAGGCAGTGAGGATGATGGTGAAACAGGAAAAGTTTAAGTTTGTCTAGGGGTGGCAAACAGGTAACTACCATTAAAATTTTACATTTTCACCCCAATGAATTGATTAGCAATTGACGCCAATAAACTCGATCGAGAGTTTAGATGTACAAAAGCTGTGCTTTGTAATTCTCCTGACAATAACTTGCAACTTTTGAATTCCCAAATTTTTTCTTGACTAAGAAAACTGATTCTGTATTTGAAGGAACCTAATGCTGCCTTACCATTTGTCTGAAGTTCTCTGAGACCTACCTTCTAGATGGTCTTTGTCATCCTGAAAGCTGCACTGTTTGTTTCCCCCTATCAGGCATAGCTATGCCTTCTGAGGACCCAGGAATCTGATGAAAAATGAATGTCACTTAAAGAGGTGATGACATAAAAATCATATTCAATAACATGACACTGAGTCCCAGGGTAAATAACAGGGACGAAATGTGGGCCTAGTCTCCTCAGGTCATTCTCATAGGCAAGATCACAAGCTTTCCTTTACACAGCATTGTTTCCCTTTGTGGGGAATACTGTGAGGTCCAAGTTCGGTTCTTTAGCAAAGCACTGAACCTGCCTCAGAAGGCACTTGTTAGGACAAACTCTGGATGTCACAGTTGCAAGGCATAAGCACTCTGCTCATGTCCATCTTTTTCTTCTACATTTCAGTTATCCTGGATGCACACTTGGTGCCCCAGTCATTTCATCTACAGGTAATTGGGAAGATCATATTAAGTGCTTCATATCTTTTCTATCCCTGCATTCAAACATTAGAAAGAATGAATTTCTAGGAAATCAGTGACAGTTAAGGCAATGAACATGTGCTCCCCCTTCCTTTTGGGAGTTCCCTAGGACTAAGCCCATGAGAAAAGACTGTTGATCCAAACTGCCTTGTTTTGTAGAATTCCAAGTAGTAGATACTGGGAAACAGAGCAGTGATTGTTCAGGGAGGTGGGACACATTGATTGGGTCTGGACATTCAGGCCCTGTCCATTGCACATCTCAGTGATTGCTGAATATGCTCTTGAAAGCCCTGCCTTGGGGTGTCTTTCTATCTCCATTGTTGATTGTTACAATTTAGAAAGAGCCTCATGTTCTCAGTAGGAAAATCACGGATCTACTGCCCAGTGCCCAACTGGTTGCCCAGGAATGCCCACTGAATCTTACACCCAGGGGTCAGGATCAGTCTCATTCTGGCCTCCCAGCTATCAGTGTGGGGTCCAAGTTTACCAGCTTGTTCAGATCAGCTGTCTCTGCTGGTTTTGCCAGCCCATTCTTTGCGAATTTGCTTATTGTTCCTCTCTCTGTGTCACTCAGTTCCACAGGTCCAGTTCAGTGTTTAACTCTGGATATTTGTCTCTGCTTCCATCAGTAGCTGAATGAAGGTGATAGGATGGCATATAAGATGCATGTCAAGTTCATTATCAGTAATGGACATTTAAGGTAGTCTCTCAACTATCACTTTGCTTGCCTGTTTGTGTCACACTTTTAGATCGCTAGTGTTTTCCTGGGTGCCAGATCCCTCTTCAAACTTATGACTCCATCTATTATTGTATTTCTAATCCTGTTCTTCCTCTATTTTGCCCCACTCTCAGCCTTCCTGTTCCCAATTACCAACTCTTCCCTACTCTTCTCCGCCTTTCTCTTCTTCCCATCTCCCACTCCCCCCCATCTTCTGCCATGTTCCCAAACTGTTCAGGAGATCTTGCCTCATTCCTCTTCTCTGGGGTACCATGCATATCTGCCTTAGGATTTTTTCTGTTTCACAGACTCTCCGTAAGTGGAATTGCAGACTGGCTCTATCCTGACACATATGTAAAATCCATATAGAATTGAGTATATACCGTGTTTGTCTTTTTGAGATTGGGTTACCTAAATCAGGATAGTTTCTTCTAGTGCCATCATTTGCCTGCCAATTTCAAGGTTCCACTGTTTTTTTCTGATGAGTAGTACTTCATTGTGCGAATGTACAGCATTTTCTCTATTCTCTCCTCAGTTGAGAGGCATCTAGGTTGTTTCCAGGTTGTGGCAATCACAAATATACTATTATGAACATAGTGGTACTGATGTCCTTATTGTGTGAATTTGAAGCTTTTGTTTATATGCTTAACAGTGGCATTCCTGTGTCTTGTGGTAGACTGATTCCCCTTTTCCTGAGGAATCTCCATACTGATTTCCAAAGTGGGTGTATGAATTGACACTCACACCAGCAGTGGCAGTGTGTGCCCCTCTCTTCACATCCTCTCCAGCATAAATTGTACTACTGTGTTATATTCAGGAAGTTGTCTCCTGTATGAACTCATTGATGAGTATCTCCCAAATGCTTTTCGAAGAGTTTCAATGTCGTTGGATTTATGTTTACATCTTTGATCCTTTTGGACTTAAATTTTGTGCAAGGTGATAAAAATGGATCTATCCGCAGACTCCTGCATGCCTATATACATTTATGGCAGTGTCGTTTGTTGAAAATGGTTTTAATTTTTCCTTTGTATAATTTTAGATTCTTTATCAAAAATCAGGTGATTATAGGTTTGTGGATTAATCTCAGGTTGTTAGATTGATTACATTGTTCTACCTGTAAATTTTTCAGCTAATACCATGATATTTCCAAGACTATAGCTCTGTAATAGAGATTGAAGCTAGGGATGGTGATGCCTCATGAAATTCACTTATTTATATGGTTATTGTGGGTATCCTGGATCTATTTATCCCGTTTCTTTCCACTAGCATTCTATGTAACATAGATTGGAAATACTTGTGAAATCACTGATGTATTATGCCTTCTGAGGTCCCAGGAATATGGTGATAAATGAATGTCTCTAAAAGAGTTGATGACACAAAAATCATACTCAATAACATAACAATTAATCCCAGGGTAAAAGACAGGGAAGATATTTGGGTATAATCTCCTCAGGTCATTCTCATAGGCAAGTGCACAAGCCCTCATTCACACAGAATTGTTTCCCTTTGTGGGGAATCCTGTGTGGTCCAGATGCTGTTCTTTAGGAAAGCAACGAGCCTGCCTCAGAAGACACTTGTTGGGAAAAACTATATGTCAGTGCTGCAAGGCATAAGCACGCTTCTCATGGCTATCTCATCTCTTTCCTTCAGCATTTCAGTTATCCAGGATGTAGACCATATGGCTCAAGTCATTTCCCCTTCTCATGGCTATCTCATCTCTTTTGTTCAGCTTTTCAGTTATCCAGGATGCAGACCATATGCCTCAAGTCATTTCCCCTTCAGGTAAGTGGAAACATCAGGTAAAGTGCCTTGTATCTTTTTTATCCTTGCCTTCGAACATTAGACAGCATGAAATTCTAGGAAACCAGTGACAGTTAAGGCAATGAACTTGTTCTCTTCCTTCCTTTTGGAAATTCCCTAGGACTAAGTCCATGAGAAAACACTGTTGATCAAAACTGCCTTGTTTTGTAGAATTCCAAGTAGTAGATAGTGGGAACAGAGGAGTGACTGTTCAGGCAGGTGGGACACCAGGATTGGATCCGTACATTCAGGCCCTGTCCCTTGCACAGCTCAGTGATAGCTGAATGTGATCCTGAAATACCTGCCTTGCCGTATCTTTCTACCTACCTTGCTGATTGTCACTGCCGAGAAAGAGCTTCATGTACTCACTGTGTCAGGAGGGTGTCATGCTCCAAACTTGCAAATTCGGTACTTAAGAATGTCCAGCATACAATCCCTCAACTGCAGGGATATCATTTGATTAATTCTCTGGGTCGCATAAGGCAGACAGTGTTCTAGTGCACTAATGAACATATCAGTTAGGCAAATTCAGATACCGTTTCCTTTCATTAACTTTAGAGAACTTGCCCTGCCTTGCAGGCATAAGGCCAAATGAGGCAATTAGGCAGGGTTCATCTGGCAAGGCATTCTGTTCTTTGCCTAGATTTATAGACTCATCATGATGTGGAGACCCACTCACCACACAAAATTGGCATGAAATTTCATTCACATGAATGACATCCCATGCTTCAAAGGCTTCCTTTGCGCATGTGAAAAGGAATGTGTCAAGAGAATGTGGGTAGGCATCCTAGGCAGGCTGTGCTTGCACAATTATGATGTTTGATTGTAAACATCTTACTATACTGATTAGTTAGTAATTTCAGAGGGAAATGGGATAGCGCTGTGCACAGAACTGCATATTACAGGCTGGAACTTTTATCCCAACCTTAAAATAATACAAAACAAACATTGACAAGTATAAAATATCCAGCAAAGTCAACAGAAGGAAATTTGGGCTTGGAATACACACATCTACTTCCTGCTGAAATTGGATGATGACAATCTCATTGCGACCTGTTGGAAGAAAAATGTTAGTGTAACAAGAATCTTAAGTAGGTTAGACAGTCTCAGTTTGGCACGAGATGGTTGACGGAATTTCTGGAATGGAGTTTTATTGTTGATTGAAGATCTTGCCCGAAGGTCTGGACAGATTGTAGGAGGTGCACTGTATCAGTTCCTTGTTCTCGTGTTGTGCCGATTGATGCAGTTCCAATACAGTTTCAGGGTGGATGTTGTCAGGTGGAGTTGATGAAGTGGGGCAGTTCAGATGCATCAAGTCAAATCAGGTGGAGTCCAAAAAGTGGAGCCTCATCCTCTTGCAGAGCAGTTGAAGATTGGTGTTAGGAAGTTCCTTGTTCTCTGGAAAACTCAAATATTTATGTTTACTAAGGAATTTTCAACTATTATATGTATGATTACTTTGAAAGGCAACAATAAGAATATAGTAAACATGAAGAAGATTAGACTTTCTGAAAAGGAACAGAGTACACACAAATGAGAGACCCTAATTTTGTTTTCTTCTGTCTTATATCACTATAATATTGATTTAATACAGAAACTCTGAATTTTATTTTAACAATAAGCTTGCATTAAGATTAGGAAACCCAATCCAACTCCAAAGCCAGCTTCAGGTAAATGAATGGGGACTAAAGCATATTAAGAAACAAAAATAAATGGATATTATGAAAAACAATTTAAAGAGACTTAGACTTTGATTCCACACAGTGAATTATTATTTGTTTGATGATTCTCCGAATAGCTATCAATTCTTCTTCAGGTATCCATATGTCCAGTATTTCTTTTGCTGTTTGGATATATGTTTTCCTGTGAAGACAATAAACAAAACATTTCTCATTCTTTTTTTGAGGTCTCCTTTAACCATAGTAGAATATGACCATGTAGAGAACATCTCCTGTGGTTTCTTCTTTTTGGATCGAGTCTTAATTATTATGATGGAAACCAAAATTTTTCTTCTCCTGTGGAAACAAAGCCAAAACATCTTCCACAACGTAATGCATATCTTGGTTTCCAGACTGATGTCATAACAACTTTGAAATACTCTGGATGGTGCAGTTCAGAAATTTTCTCTCAAGTCCCGTGTCATCCTGCAGCAGTTTTTCCTTTTCATTAGCATTAACAATCTTCAATGTTAATAAAACATTATGTAATCTGTGTTGGGGTCTTTGTAAAACCTGGATGCTTTTAGACACATTTTTTTAAGGTTCAGTTAGATCTTTCAACAACTGCTTGTCCTTTGGGATTGTGAGTTTCACCAGATACATGTTTTATATTATAATATTTGGAAAACGGTTCCAATTTGCTGGAGAGGTTTGTTGGAGCATTGTCAGCTTTTATTTGTGCATTTATACACATTACAGCCATAAAGTCTAAGAGTTGTGTGATAACAGAATCAGCCTTTTCAGAGCTGGAGGCAGTAATACATTGTTAATCTCAGAACGTGTCTATGGTGTGGTGTAAATATTTCAATCTGACAAATTCTTAAAAGTGAAAAATTCCGTCTGCCAAATTTCATTTCTGCAAATAACTTTGGGATTACTGCTTGCTGATAATGGACTTTGATTGTAGAATAAACAGGTGGGGCAGTTTCTTACATTTTGGACTTGTTACCAAAGGGTTGAAAAATCCTTCTTTAAAACTTTGCTGTTAACATAGTGTTTCTTATGAAAGTCTGAAGCTTCCCACACATTTTCTATTAATAAAGGATCAATCTTATCTTTGCCTTATACTAGAGGACCTGGCTCAACCATATGGGATCTGATGTGTCTTATACATATATTAGATGAGTTCTATTTCTGATGGTTTTCTGTAATTTTAAAATCAATGAGGTTAATTCTGGACCATCATGAATGAACTCTGCAGTCTCAATGAGGAAGACAACTCTCTCTGCATACTGAGAGTCTGTTACTATTTTGAGAGGCATTGTTTTTTTTTGTTTTTTTTTTTTTGGTTTTTCGAGACAGGGTTTCTCTGTATTGTTTTGGAGCCTGTCCTGGAACTCTCTCGGTAGACCAGGCTGGTCTCGAACTCACAGTGATCCACCTGTCTCTGCCTCCCGAGTGCTGGGATTAAAGGCGTGCGCCACCAACGCCCAGCTTTGAGAGGCTTTGTAAAGTCTTTAAGTA
>NW_024431091.1:0-21427 GCF_017639785.1 Mesocricetus auratus
TAAACAGTAATGCATGCGTGATATATAACAAACACAGAACATAGAACATGAAACACGCGTGCACACGACACACTGCTGATATGTAGATCAGCTGGCTGGGTTGTGGTCCAGCAGGATTCTGGGAAACGTAGTCCAGGAGGAATTCTGGGAAATATAGTCCAGGAGAATTCTGTGAAATGTGATTCACGAGAATTCTAGGAAGCGTAGTCCTCTAAGAACTCTGGGAAATGTAGTCCTGAGGGAATTTCAGGAAATGTAGTCCAAGATGATTCTGTGAAACGTAGTCCAGGAGGATTCTGGGAAATATAGTCCAGGTGGATTTTGCAATATGTAGTTCAGGAGGATTCTGGAAAATGTAGTGTACGAGGAATTGTGGGAAAGGAAGTGAAAAAGCATTTTGTGGAATGTGGTCTCACAGGATTCTGGAAATCATAGTGCACGAGCGATTCTGGGAAATGTAGTCTAGAAGAATTCTGGTGAATGTGGTCCCGGAGGATTCTGGGAAATGTAGTCGGTGGGGGCATATGGGAAACCTGGTCTGAAAGGAATTCTGGGAAATGTCAATTATAGAGTATTTGTTTATCTCTAAGTATTAATCACAGTGTGTGTTTATCTCTAAATATAAATCATTGAGTGTGTGTTTTTCTAAATATTAATCATAGAGAGTGTGTTTATCTCTAAATATAATCATAGATGTGTGTTTATCTACATATTATTCATAGTGTGTGTGTTTTTCTCTAAATATTAATCATAGAGTGTTTATCAATAAAAATAATCACAGAATGTGTGTTTATATGTAAATAGTAATTATAGACTGAATGTTTATCACTAAATTATAATCATAGAGTGAGTCTTTATCTCTTAATATTAATCTCAGTGTCTGTGTTTAGCTCTAAATATTAATCATAGAGTGGGTGTTTTTCTAATTATTAATCATAGAGAGTGTGTTTATCTTGAAATATTCATCATAGATTGTGTGTTTATCTCTAAGTATTAAACTTAGATCATAAGTTTATCTCTACATATTAATCATAGAGTGTATTTATCTCTAAATGTTAATCATATAGTTTGTGTTTATCTTCTAAATATTAATCACAGAGTGTGTGTTTATCTCTAAATATTAATCATAGATATGTGTTTATCGCTAAATATTAATCATAGAGTGCATGTTTATCTCTAAATATTAATCACAGAGAGTGTGTTTATCTTGAAAATTAATCATAAATTGTGTTATCTCTAAGTATTAATCATAGAGTGTATTTAACTCTAAATATTAATCTTAGAGTGTGTGTTTATATCTACATATTGATCATAGAGTTGTTTTTGTCTATAAATGTTAATCATAGAATGTGTGTTTTTCTCTACATATTAATAATAGAATGTGTGATTATCTCTAAATATTAATCACAGAGTGTGTGTTTATCTATAAATATTAATCATAGAATGTGTGTTTATCTCTAATATAGATCATAGTGTTGTATTTATCTATAAATATTAATCATAGAGTGTTTATCTCTAAATATTTATCAGATAGTGTGAGTTTATCTCTAAATATTAATCATAGAGTGTGTGTTTATCTCTAAATATTGATCATAGTGTGTGTGTTTATCTCTAAATAATAATCATAATGTCAGTGTCTATCTTCTACCATATTAATCATAGAGTGTGTGTTTATCTCTAAATATTAATCATAGATTTGTGTGTTTATCTCTAAATATTAATCATAGTGTGTGTGTTTATCTCTAAATATTAATCATAGAGTGTGTGTTTATCTCTAAATATTAATCATAGATGTGTGTTTATCTCTAAATATTAATCATATAGTGTGTGTTTATCTCTAAATATTAATCATAGTGTGTGTTTATCTCTAAATATTAATCATAGAGTGTGTGTTTATCTCTAAATATTAATCATAGGATGTGTGTTTATCTCTAAATATTAATCATAGAGTGTGTGTTTATCTTCTACATATTAATCATAGAGTGTGTGTTTATCTCTAATATTAATCATAGATGTTTGTTTATATCTAAATATTAGTCTCTAAACATTAATCATAGATGTGTTTATCTCTAAATATTAATCATAGATGTGTGTTTATCTCTAAATATTGATCATAGTGTGTGTTTATCTCTAAATATTAATCATAGATGTGTGTTTATCTCTAAATAATAATCATAGAGTGTGTGTTTATCTCTACATATTAATCATAGAGTGTGTGTTTATCTCTAATATGGATCATAGTGTTGTATTTATCTCTAAATATTAATCATAGAGTGTTTATCTCTAAATATCAGATAGTGTGTGTTTATCTCTAAATATTAATCATAGAGTGTGTCTTTATCTTTTACATATTAATCAAAGACTGTGTGTTTATCTGTAAATTTTAATCAAAGAGAGTGTGTTTATCTCTAAATATTAAACATAGTGTGTGTGTTTATCTTCTACATAATAATCATAGAGTGTGGGTTTATCTCTAAATATTAATCATAGAGTGTGTGTTTATCTCTAAATATTAATAAAAGAGTGTGTTTATCTCTAAATATTAATCATAGAGTGTGTGTTTATCGCTAAATATTAATCTTTGTGTGATTATCTAAATATTAACCACTGAGTGTGCGTTTATCTCTAAATATTAATCATACATTGTATTTATCTCTAAATATTAACCACAGAGTGTGTGTTTAATATAGATAGTGTGTTTATCATAGAGTGTGATTTTTTCTCTAAAAGTTAATCATAGAGTGTGTGTTTATCTCTAATATTAATCATAGAGTGTATTTATCTCTAATATTATAGATAGTGTGTGTGTTTATCTTCTACATTTAATCATAGACTGTGTGTTTATCTGGAAATATTAATCATAGATTGTGTGTTTATCTCTAATATTAATCAAAAAGTGTGTGTTCATCTGCAAATATTAATCATAGAGTTGTGTTTATCTCTAAATATTAATCATAGATAGTGTGTTTATCTCTAATATTAATCATAGACTGTGTGTTTATCTCTAAATATTAATCATAGAATGTTTTATCTCTAAATATTAATCATAGAGTGTGTGTTTATCACTAAATATTAATCATAGAGTGTGTGTTTAACTGTAAATATTTATCATAGAGTGTGTGTTTATCTCTTAATATTAATCATACAGGGTATTTATCTCTAAATATTATTCATAGAGTGTGTGTTTATCTCAAAATATTAATCACAGCCTGTGTCTTTATCTCCAAATATTAATCATAGAGTGTGTATCTTAACTTTAATCATAGTGTGATTATCTCTAAATATTAATCATAAGTGTATTTATCTCTAAGTATTAATCATAGAGTGTGTGTTTATCTCTAAATATTAATCATAGAGTGTATTTATCTCTAAATATTAATCTTAGAGTGTGTGTTTATCTCTAAGTATTAATCATAGATCGTGTGTTTATCTCTAAATATTAATCATAGAGTGTGTGTTTATCTCTAGATATTAATCATACAGTGTATGCTTATCTCTAAATATTAATCTTATAATGTATGTTTATTTGTAGATACTAATCACAGCGTGTGGATATATCCAAATATTAATCATAGAGTGTGTGTTTATATCTAAATATTAATCATAGTGTGTTTATCTGTAATATTAATCATAGAGTGTGTTTATCTCTAATTATTAATCATAGTTTGTTTATCTCTAAATATTAATCATAGAGTGTATTTATCTCTTAATATTAATCATAGGGTGTGTGTTTATCTCTAAATATTAATTATTATGTGTGTTTATCTCTAAATATTAATCATAGGTGTGTTTATCTCTAAATATTAATCACAGAGTGTTTATCTCTAAATATTAATCATTGAGTGTGTTTTTATCTCTAAATATTAATCATTGAGTGTGTGTTTATATCTAAATATTAATCATAGAGATTTTACCTCTAAATATTAAATATAGAGTGTGTGTTTATCTCTAAGTATTAATCATAGAGTGTGTGTTTATCTCTAAATATTGATCATAGTGTTATATTTATCTCTAAGTATTAATCATAGTGTGTTTCTCTCTAAATATTAATAATAGAGTGTGTGTTTACCTCTAAATATTAATCACATAGTGGGTGTATCTCTACATATTAATCATTGAGTGTTTGTTTATCTCTAAAAATTTAGCAGAGAGTGTGAGTTTATCTCTAAATATTAAACACAGAGTGTGTGTTTATCGCTAAATATTAAAAATAGAGTGTTGTTTATGTCTAAATATTAATCACATAGTGTGTGTATCTCCAAATATTTATCATTGAGTGTGTGATTATCTCTAAATATTAATAACAGAGTGCGTGATTATCTCTAAATATTAATCATAGAGTGTGAGTTTAGCTCTAAATATTAATCATAGTGTGTGTGTTTATTATGAATATTAATCAAAGAGTGCGTGATTATCTAAATATTAATCACAATGTGTGTGTTTGTCTCTAAATATTAATCATAGAGTGTGTCATTATCTTCTAAATATTAATCATAGAGTGTGTGTTTATCTCTAATTATTAATCATATATCGTGTGTTTATTAATAATTATTAATCATAGTGTGTGTGTTTCTCTTCTATATATTAATCAGAGATTGTGTTTTATCTCTAAATATTAATGACAGAGTGTGTGTTTATCACTAAATATTAATCACAGAGTTTCTATTTATCTCTAAATATTAATCACAGTGTGTCTTTATCTTCTAAATATTAATAATGGAGTGTGTTTTTATTATGAATTTTAATCACAGAGTGTGTGTTTATCTCTAAGTATTAATCATACATCGTGTGTTTATTAATTATTATTAATCATAGTGTGTGTGTTTATCTTCTATATATTAATCAGAGATTGTGTTTTATCTATGAATATTAATCACAGAGTGTGTGATTATCTTAATATTAATTATATAGTGTGTGTTTATTATTAATATTAATCACATAGTGTATGATTATCTAAATATAATACATAGTGTGTGTGTTTATCTCTAAATATTATTCATTGAATGTGTTTTTGTCTATATACATTAATCATAGTGTGTCTATCTTTATATTAATCATAGAGTGTGTGTTCATCTTCTAAATATTAAACATAGTGTAGGTGTTTATCTGTAAATCCTACTCATAGAGTGTGAGTTTACCTCTAAATGTTATCATAGAGTGTGTTTTTATCTACTATATATTTTCACAGAGTGTGTGTTTAATTAAATATTATTCATAATTGTGTGTTTATCTCTAAATATTAATCATACACTTTGTGTTGATCGCTAAATATTAATCATAGAGTGTTTATCAATAAAAATAATCACAAGTGGGTATTTTTATGAAAATGTTAATCATAGAGTGAGTGTTTATCTCTAAATACTAATAACAGAGTGTGTGTTTATCTCTAAATATTAACATAGAGTGTTTATCAATAAAAATTAATCACAGAGTGTATGTTTAACTCTACATATTACTCTTAAATTGTTTGTTCATCTCTAAATATTAATCATAGACTTTGTTTTTATCTAAATATTAGTCATAAATTGTGTGTTTATCTCTAGATATTAATCATAGAGTGTGGGTTTATCTTTAAATATTAATCATAGAATGTGTGTTTATCTAAATATTAATCATAGAGTGTGTGTTTAACCCTAAATATTACTCATACTCATTATCATAAAGTATGTGTTTATTTAAATATTAAACATAGTGTGTGTGTAAGTCTCTAAATACTTATCAAAGAGTGTGTGTTTATCTCTAAATATTAATCATGTAGTGTGTGTTTATCTACATATTAACTATAGAGTGTGTGTTTATCCCTAAATATTACTCATAGAATGTTTATCAATGAAAGTAATAACAGAGTGGTTCTTTATCGTTAAAGAGTAATCATAGAGTGACTGTTTATCTCTAAATTATAATCATAGTGTGTGTTTATCTCTTAATATTAATCACAGAGTGTATGTTTATCTCTAAATATTAATCATAGATTTTGAGTTTATCTCTAAGTATTAATCATAGAGTGTTTATCTCTAAATATTAATGATAAAGTGTGTATTTAACTCTAAATATTAATCATAAAGAGTGTGTTTATCTCTTAATATTAATCATAGTGAGTGTGTTTTTCTCTAAAAATTAATCATAGATTGTGAGTTTATCTCTAAGTATTAATCATAAAGTGTTGTTTATATCTAAATATTAATAATAGTGGGTGTGTTTGTCTAAATATTAATCATAGAATGTGTGTCCATATGTAAATATTAATGATAGTGTGTTTATCTCTAAATATTAATCAGAGAGTGTGTGTTTAACTCTAAATATTGATCATAGAGTTGAATTTATCTCTAAATATTAATCACAGAGTGTGTGTTTATCTCTAAATATTAATCATCGATTGTGTGTTTATCTCTAAATATTAATCATAGTGTTAATTAATCTCTACATTTTAATCATATATTGATTGTTTATCTCTAAATATTAATCATAGAATGTTTATCTCTAATATTACCCATAGAGTGTGTGTATATTCCTAAATATTTATCATAGAGTGTGTGTATATTCCTAAATAATAATCATAAAGTGTGTGTTTATCTTCTAAATATTAATCATAGATTGTGTGTTTGTCTAAATATTAATCATAGAATGTGTGTTTATCTGTAAATATTAATGATAGTGTGTTTATCTCTAAATATTAATCAGAGAGTGTGCATTTAACTCTAAATATTGATCACAGAGTTGTATTTATCTCTAAATATTAATCATAGTGTGTGTGTTTATCTCTAAATATTAATCATAGAGTTGGATTCATTTCTTAATATTAATCATAGAGTGTGTTTTTCTCTAAATATTAATCATAGATTATGTTTTATTTCTCTGCTTCTTGTATTCCTTCTATATTTCTAATATCTGTTTTATTTCCAATTTCTAATTTAATTCTAATTCCTTGTTTCTTTTCATTTGCTGTTATATTTCTATTTCCTCATGTATTTCTAATTCCTGATGTACTTCCAATTCCTGATTTCGTTCCAATTTGTAATTTATTTCCAATTTCTCAATAATTCTAATTCCTGATATTTCTCTTTTATTTCTGAATCCTGATTATTTCCAATTTGATTTATTTCTCCTTTGCTTTGTCTCTAGGCTTCTCTGCATTAATTTCCAGGCCCCCGTGGCAACTGAGTTGGACCAAGAGTGGAAATAAACCAGGCATTAAAATGTTGCTTAAAACTGTAAACAGTAATGCATGCGTGATATATAACAAACACAGAACACAGAACATGAAACACGGGTGCACACAACACACTGCTGATACATCCCTAGAGCTGGGCTGTGGTCCAGGAGGATTCTGGGAAACGTAGTCCAGGAGGAATTCTGGGAAACGTAGTCCAGGAGGAATTATGGGAAATGTATTCCAGGAGGATTCTGTAAAATGTGATTCAGGAGGATTCTAGGAAAAGTAGTCCTCTAGGAATTCTGGGAAATGTAGTCCTGAGGTAATTTCGGGAAACGTAGTCCAGGATGATTCTGTGAAACGTAGTCCAGGATGATTCTTGGAAATATGGGTCAGGTGGATTTTGCAATATGTAGTTCAGGAGGATTCTGGAAAATGTAGTGTACGAGGAATTGTGGGAAAAGGAGTGTGATGAATTTTGTGGAATGTGGTCTCACAGGATTCTGGGAATCGTAGTGCACGAGGGATTCTGGGAAATGCGGTCTAGAAGAATTATGGCGAATGTGGTCCCGGAGGATTCTAGGAAATGTAGTCGGTGGGGACATATGGGAAACCTGGACCGAAAGGAATTCTGGGAAACTTAATCATAGAGTGTATTTATCTCTAAATAGTAATCATAGGGTGTGTGTTTATATCTACATATTAATAATAGTGTGTGTTTATCTCTAAATATTGATAATAGTGTGTATTTATCTCAAAATAAAAGTCACAGATTAAGTGTTTATCTCTAAATATTAATCATTGAGTGTGTATTCATCTATAAATATTAATAATAGTGTGTGTTTACCCGTAAATATAAATCACATTGTTTATCTGTAATATTAATCATGGAATGTGGGTTTATCTCTAAATATTAATCATACTGTGTGTTTATCTCTAAAGAGTAATCATAGAGTGTATTTATCTCTAAATATTAATCGTAGTGTGTAAATCTCTAAATATTAATCACATAGTGTGTTTATCTCTAAATATTAATCATAGAGCGTGTGTTTATCTCTAAATGTTAATCATAGTGTGTGTGTTTATCTACAAATATTAATCACAGAGTGTGTGATTATCTCTAAATATTAATCGCAGTGAGTGTTTTTATCTCAAATATTAATCATAGAGTCTGTTTATCTTTAAATATTAATCATAGAGTGTGTGTTTATCTCTAAATATTAATCATAGAGTATGTGTTAATCACTAAATATTAATCATAGAGTTTTTATCTCGAAATATTAATCATAGAGTGTGTGCTTATCTGTAAATATTATTCACAGAGTGTATGTATCACTAAATATTAATCATAGAATGTGTGTTTATGACTGAATATTAATCACAGAGTGTGAGTTTATCTCTAGTATTAATCATTGATCGTGTGTTTATGTATAAATATTATTCATAGAGTGGATTTTCTCTAAATATTAATAATGGAGTGTGTTTTCTCTCTAAATATTAATAATAGAGTGTGTGTTTATCTCTAATAATTAATCATAGATTGTGAGTTTATCTCTAAGTATTAATCTAAGATCTTGTGTTTATCTCTAAATATTATTCATAGCGTGTAGTTATCTCTAAATATTAATAATGGAGTGTGTGTTTATGTCTAAGTATTAATCATAGATCATGTGTTTATCTCTAAATATTAATCATAGAGTGTATTTATATCTAAATATTAATCATAGAGTGTGTGTGTTTATCTCTACATATTAATCATAGTTCGTGTGTTTATCTCTAGATATTAATTACAGTGTGTGTGTTTATCTAAAAATATTAATCACAGAGGGTTTATCTGTAATATTGATCATAGTGATGTATTTATCTCTAAATATTAGTCATAGAGTGTTTATCTCTAAATATTAATCATATAGTGTGAGTTTATCTCTAAATGTTAATCATAGAGTGTGTGTTTATCCCTAAATATTGATCATACTGTTGTATTTTTGTCGAAATATTTATCATAGTGTTTACCTCTAAATATTAATAATAGAGTGTTGTTTACCTTTAAATAATAATCGTATTGTATGTTTATCTCTAAATATTACTCATAGAGTGTGGGTTTATCTCTAAATAATACTCATAGAGTGTGTGATTTTCTCTAAATATTAATCATAGACTTTTTGCCTCTCAATATTAAATATAGAGTGTGCGTGTATCTCTAAGTATTAATCATAGATCATATGTTTTTCTCTAAATATTTATCATAAAGTGTGTGTTTATCTTAATTATTAATCA
Organism: Mesocricetus auratus; assembly: GCF_017639785.1. Lineage (NCBI taxonomy): Eukaryota > Metazoa > Chordata > Mammalia > Rodentia > Cricetidae > Mesocricetus > Mesocricetus auratus. Next base: position 9,431 of record NW_024431091.1, read on the forward strand.
TAGTGTGTATTTATTTCTTAATATTTATCACAGAGTGTGTGTTTATCTCTAAAAATTAATTATAGAGTGTGTGTTTATCTCTAAATATTAATCATAGAGTGTATGTTTATCTCTAAATATTAATCATAATGTGTGTGTTTATCTCTAAATATTAATCATAGATGTGTGTTTATCTCTAAATATTAATCATAGAGTGTGTGTTTATCTCTAAATATTAATCATAGATCATGTGTTTATCTCTAAATATTAATCATAGTGTGTGTTTATCTCTAAATATTAATCAGAGTGTGTTGGTTTATCTCTAAATATTAATCATAGAGTGTGTTTATCTCTAAATATTAATCACAGAGTGTGTGTTTGATCTCTAAATATTAATCATAGAGTGTGTTTATCTCTAAATATTAATCATATAGTGTGTGTTTATCTTCTAAATATTAATCATAGTGTGTGTTTATCTCTAAATATTAATCATAGAGTGTGTGTTTATCTCTAAATATTAATCATAGAGTGTGTGTTTATCTCTAAATATTAATCATAGAGTGTGTTTATCTCTACATATTAATCATAGAGTGTGTGTTTATCTCTGAAATATTAATCATAGATGTGTGTTTATCTCTAAATATTAATCATAGAGTGTATTTATCTCTAAATATTAATCATAGAGTGTGTGTTTATCTCTAAATATTAATCATAGAGTTGTGTTTATCTCTAAATATTAATCATAGAGTGTGTGTTTATCTCTAAATATTAATCATAGAGAGTGTGTTTATCTCTAAATATTAATCATAGAGAGTGTGTTTATATCTGAAATATTAATCATAGATCGTGTGTTTATCTCTAAATATTAATCATAGTGTCTGTGTTTATCTCTAAATATTAATGACATAGTGTGTGTGTATCTCTAAATATTAATCATTGAGTGTGTGTTTATCTCTAAATATTAATCATAGAGTGTGTGTTTATCTCTAAATATTAATCATAGAGTGTGTATTTATCTCTAAATATTAATCATAGTGTGTGTGTTTATCTCTAAATATTAATCATAGTGTGTTTATCTTGAAATATGTGTTTATCTCTAAATATTAATCATAGAGTGTGTATTTATCTCTAAATATTAATCATAGATCATGTGTTTATCTCTAAATATTAATCATAGAGTGTGTGTTTATCTCTAAATATTAATCATAGTGATGTGTTTATCTCTAAATATTAATCACAGAGTGTGTTTATCTCTAAATATTAATCATAGAGTGTGTGTTTATCTCTAAATATTAATCATAGAGTTGTGATTTATGTCTAAATATTAATCACAGTGTATGTGTTTATCTCTAAATATTAATCATAGAGTGTGTTTATCTCTAAATATTAATCATAGAGTGTGTGTTTATCTCTAAATATTAATCATAGTGTCAGTGTTTATCTCTAAATATTAATCATAGAGTGTGTGTTTATCTCTAAATATTAATCATAATATGTGTGTTTATCTCTAAATATTAATCATCAGAGTGTATTTATCTCTAAATATTAATAATAGAGTGTGTGTTTATCTCTAAATATTAATCATAGAGTTTATGTTTATCTCTAAATATTAATCATAGAGTATGTGTTTATCTCTAAATATTAATCACATAGTGTGTGTATGATCTTAATATTAATCATAGAGTGTGTGATTATCTCTAAATATTAATCACAGAGTGTGTGTTTATCTCTAAATATTAATCATAGAGTGTGTATTTATCTCTAAATATTAATCATAGTGTGTGTTTATCTCTAAATATTAATAATAGTGTTGTGTTTATCTCTAAATATTAATCACATAGTGTGTTTATCTCTAAATATTAATCATAGAGTGTGTTTATCTCTAAATATTAATCATAGTGTGTGTTTATCTCTAAATATTAATCATAGAGTGTGTGTTTATCTCTAAATATTAATCATAGACTTGTGTTTATCTCTAAATATTAATCATAGAGTGTGTGTTTATCTCTAAATATTAATCATAGAGTGTATTTATCTCTAAATATTAATCATAGTGTGTTTTATCTGTAAGTATTAATCATAGAGTGTGTGTATATCTCTAATTATTAATCATAGAGTGTTTATCTGTAATATTAATCATAGAGTGTGTTTTATCTCTAAATATTAATCATACTGAGTGTGTTTATCTCTGAAATATTAATCATAGAGTGTGTTTATCTCTAAATATTAATCATAGATCGTGTGTTTATCTCTACATATTAATCATACTGTGTGTGTTTATCTCTAAATATTAATCATAGAGTGTGTTTATCTCTAAATATTAATCATAGTGATGTATTTATCTCTAAATATTAATCATAGAGTGTGTTTATCTCTAAATATTAATCATAGTGTGTGTGTTTATCTCTAAATATTAATCATAGAGTGTGTGTTTATGTCTAAATATTAATCATAGTGTGTGTTTATCTCAAAATATTAATCACAGCGTTGTGTTTATCTGTAAATATTAATCATAGATGTGTTTATCTCTAAATATTAATCACAGAGTGTATTTATCTCTAAATATTAATCACAGAGTGTGTGTTTATCTCTAAATATTAATCATAGAGTGTGTGTTTATCTCTAAATATTAATCATAGAGTGTGTGTTTTTATCTACAATCTATGATTAATATTTAGAGTTAAACACAGTCTCTGTGATTAATATTTAGAGATAAATACACTGTATGATTATATTTAGAGATAAGGAAGCACTCTATGATTAATACTTAGAGATAAAAACAAACACAGTGATTAATATGTAGATATTAATACACACACTATGATTAATAATCAGAGATAAACACAAGTTCTATGATAAATATATAGAGACAAACACACTCTGTGTTTAATATATATTGATAAACACTCTATGACTAACATTAGAGATAAACACTCAATCTTTGATCATTATTTTGAGATAAACACACACTCTATGATTAATATTTACAGATAAACACAGTCTATAATTAATATAAGATAAAGACAAAAATTGTGATTAATATTTAGAGATAAATACACTGTATTATTAATATTTAGAGATAAACACATGATCTATGATTAATATTTAGAGATAAACACACACTCTGTTTTTAATATTTAGGGAAAACCCACACTGTATGATTAATATTTAGAAATAAACATAACACTAATATTAATATTTAGAGATAAACACACACTATATGATTAATATTATGGATTAATACAACACTATGTTTAATATTCAGAGATAAACCCACACACTATGATAAATATTATAGATAAACACAACGTCTATGATTAATATGTAGAAGATAGACACTCACTCTATGATTAGTATTTAGAGATAAACACACACTCAATGATTAATATTTAGGGGTAAACCTACACACTAATATTAATATTTAGAGATAAGCAAACACTCTATGATTAATATTTAGAGATAGTCACACACCCTAAGATAAATATTTAGAGATAAACACTCTATAATGAATATTTAGAGATAAATACATCACTATGATCAATATTTGAGATAAACACACCCTATGATTTATATTGAAAGATAAACACACACACTATGGTTAGTATTTAGAGATAAACACACCATCTATGATTAATACTTAGAGATAAACAAACAATCTATGATTCATATTTCAAGATAAACACACTCTCTATGATTAATATGTAGAGATAAACACACACTCTATTATTAATATTCAGAGACAGACACACTATGTGATTAGTATTTCGAGATAAACACACACTCTATTATTAATATTTAGAGGTAACCACAAACACTCTTATTAATATTTATAGATAAACACATATTCATTGATTAATATTTAGAGAGAAACACACATTCTATGATTAATATTTAGGGATATACACTCAATCTTTGATTAATATTTAGAGATAAACACACGAACTCGGATTAATACTTCAAGATAACCACACTCTCTATGATTAATATGTAGAGATAAACACACAACTATGATTAATATTTAGAGATAAATACAATGTGTGATTAATATTTAGAGATAAACAATCTATGATTAAAATGTAGAGTTAAATACAACACTGTGATCAATATTTACATATAAACACACACACTATGATTAATATTAGAGATAATTACAATCACTATGATTAACATTTAGAGATAAACACACACTCTGTGATTAATATTTAGAGATAAACATAGAGTCTATGATTACTATTTAGAGATACACACAGACCCTATGATTAATATTTAGAGATAAATACACTCTATGATTAATATTTGGAGATAAACACACCCTCTATATTAATATTTGGAGAAAAACACACACTCTATGATTAATATTTAGAGAAAAACACACACTCTATGATTAATATTTAGAGATAAACACTCTGTGATTAATATTTAATTTAATCAAAACCCTATGATTAATATTTAGAGATAAACACACTCCCTATGATTAATATTGAGAGATAAATACACACTCTGAGATTAATATTTAGAGACACACACATACTGGGATTAATATTTATTGATAAACACTATATGATTAATATTATGAGATAAACACTCACTCTATGATTAATATGTAGATAAACTCACATGTTTTCTATTTATATAAACACACATTCTGTGATTAATATTTAGATAAACACCCAGTTAGTGGTTAATATTTAGATAAACACACACTCTATGATTAATATTTAAAGATAAACCCTCACTCTATGATTAGTATTTGATAAACACTCACTCTATGATTAATATTTAGATAAACACACACTCTATGATTAATATCTAGAGATAAGCACTCACTCTATGATTAATATTTCGATAAACACACACTCTATGAATAATATTTAGATAAACAAACTTTGGTTAATATTTAGACATAAACACACACTGTATGATTAATATTTAGACACACACACACTCTGTGATTAATATGTAGACATAAACACACACTCTATGATTAATATTTACATAAACACACACTATGGTTAATATTTAGAGATAAACACACACTTTATGATTAATATTTAGAGATAAAAAATCACTCTGTGATTAATATTTAGAGGTAAACCCGAACTCAATGATTATTATTTATATAAACACATCTGTGATTAATATATAGATATAAACAAACACTCTGTGATTAATATTTAGATTAATCAAAACACTATGTTTAATATTTAAAGATAAAAACACTCTCTAAGATTAATATTTAGAGATAAATACACACTCTGTGACTATATTTAGAGACAAAAACTCACACTGGGATAAATATTTATTGGTAAACACTCTATGATTAATATTAAGAGATAAACACTCACTCTATAATTAATATTTAAAGATAAACCCACACTCTATTTTTAGTATTTAGATAAACACTCATTCTATGATTAATATTTATAAACACACACTCTCTGATTAATATTTATATAAACACACACTCTATGCTTAATATTTAGATAAACCAACACTGTGAATAATATTTAGAGATGAACAAACACTCTCCGATTATTATTTAGATAATCAAATCACCATGATTAATATTAGGAGATAAACACAATCTCTATGATTATTATTGAGAGATAAACACACTCTATGATTAATAGTTATAGATAAACACACACTCTATGAATAATATTAGTGATAAACACACACTCTATGATTAATAGGTAGAAGGTGTACACTGGCTCTATGATTAATATTTAGAGAAAAACACACTCGCTATGGTTAATACTTAGAGATAAACACACTGTCTATGATTAATATTTACAGATAAATACGCACTCAATGATGAATATTCAGAGGCAAACAGACACTCTATTATTAATATTTAGAGATAAACACAGACTTTGATTAATATTTAGAGATATACACACTGTGATTAATATCTAGAGATAAACACACATTATATTATTAATATTTAGAGACAAACACATTCACTATGATTAATATTTACAGATAAACACACAGTCTATGATTAATATGTAGAAGATAAACAGTCACTCTATGATTAATATTTAGAGATAAACACACGCTGTATGATTAATCTTTAGAGATAACAAACACTCTATGATTAATATTTAGAGATAGACACACACTCTATGAGTAATATTCAGAGATAAACACACTATGATTAATATTTAGAGATAAATAAACTCTATGATTAATATTTAGAGATAAACACACACTTTATGATTAATATTTAGAGATAAGCACACATTCTATGATTAATATTTAGACATAAACACACTGTCTATGATTAATATTTAGAGATAAACAAACAAACTATGATTAATATTTAGACATAAACACACACTCTATGATTAATATTTAGAGATAAACACATTGTCTATGATTAATATTGAGAGATAAACAGACATTCAATGATTGATATTTAGAGATAAACACACTATGAATAATATTTAGAGATAAACACACACTCTATGATTAATATGTAGAAATAAACACACCCACTATTATTAATAATTTGATAAACATACTCATTATGATCAATATTTAGAGATTAACAAACTCTCTGTGATTATTATTTGGAGATAAACACACACTCTGTGATTAATATTTAGAGATAAACACACAATCTATAATTAACATTTAGAGATAAACACACACACTATACTGCACTATACCAATAATACACTGTGACATCACTATACTGCACTATGACATCACAATTTTCCACTGTGACATCACGAGACTACACTATGACAACACAATTAAGCATCATATTGCACTATGACATCAAGACTGTACTTTGTGATATCACACTTGTGCACATTGAGTACTATAATACACTGTGACATCACTACAGTGCACTGTGACATCACAATTACCTATTGTGCCATCACTGTAGTACATAGTGAAATCACTATAGTGTACTATGACATCACAATTATACATAATGACATCATTATTGTGTACTATGACATCACAATTATTCACTGTGTCATCACTATGCTGCACTATGTCATGACAATTGTACACAATAGTGCAATATGACATCATCACTATGCATAATGACATCAATATAATGCGCTATGAAACACAATTATACACAGTGACATCACTAGCTAGTGCACAGTAACATCACAATTATTGACAGTGACATCACATATACTGCACTATGACATCACAATTATTGACTGTGACATTACTATAGTGCTCTATGAACACAAATATACAGTTTGACATCACTATAGTGCAAAGTGACATCACAATATTACACTGTGTTATCAATATACTGCAGTATGACATCGCAATTATTGACTGTGACATCACTTTAGTACTCTATTTACACAATTATACACAGTGACATCACTTAAATGCAAAATGACATCAAAGTAATACAGTGTGACATCACTACAGTGAATTCGTCATCACAATTACACAAGGTGACATCATTATAGTGCAATATGACATCACAATTATACACTATAGTGCACTATGACATCACAAATGTACATTGTGATATCCCTATTCTGCACCATGTAACCCAATTATACTTAGTGTTATCAATATTCTGCACTATGACATCACAAGTTTTGACTGTGTAATCACAATTCTGCACTATGACATCACAATTATTGACTGGGACAAAACTATAATGCTTATGAAGACAGTTATACACTGTGACATCACTATAGTGCGATATGACATCACGATTATACACTGAGACATCACAATCTTGAACAGTTACATCAAGATTATACACTGTGTTATCAGTTTACTGCACTATGACATCACACTTATTGACTGTGACATCACAATATGGCACTATGAAATCACAGTTATTGACTCTGACATCACTATAGTGCTCTATGAACACAATTATACACTGACACATCATTATAGTGCAATGTGACATCAAAATTATACACTGTGACATCACTATCTTGCACTGGGACATCACAATAATACACTGTGTTATCAATATACTGCATTATGACACCACAATTATTGACTGTGAAATCACAATCCTGCGCTATGACATCACAATTATTGACTGAGACATCACTATAGTGCTCTTTGAACACAATTATACTCTGTGACATCAATATAGTGCAATATGACATCACAATAATATACTGTGATATCATTAGCTTGCACTGTGGCATCACAGTTATACACTGTGACATCAATATAATGGACTGTGACCTACAATTATTGAGTGTGACATGACAATACTGTTCTTGTGACATCACGATAGTGCTCTATGAACACAATTACACATTGTGACATCACTATAGTGCAATGTCACCTCCCAATTATACACTGTGACATCACTATAGTGCACTATGACATGACAATTATTGACTGTGACATAGCTATAGTGCTCTATGAACACAATTATACACTGTGACATCAATATAATGGACTGTGACACCACAATACTGCACTATGACATCACATTTATTGGCTGTGACATCACTATAGTGATCTCTGAACACAATTATACACTGTGACATCACTATAGTGAGATATGACTTCAGAATTATACACTGTGACATCAATAAAATGGACTGTGACCTACAATTATAGACTCTGACACGACAATACTGTTCTATGACATCACAATTATTGACTGTGACATCACTATTGTGCTCTATGAACACAATTATACACAGTGACATCACTATAGTGTGATATGAAATCACAATTATACATTGTGACATCACTACACTTCACTATGACATCACAATTATTGACTGTGACATCAATATAATTCTCTATGAATACAATTATACTTTGTGACACTACTTTAGTGCAATATGACATCACAATTATACACTGGGACATCACAATCCTGCACTATGACATCACAATTATACACTGTTATCAATAACCTGCACGATTACATCACATTTATTTACTGTGACATGACTATAGTGCTCTATGAACACAATTATACACTGTTACATCACTATAGTGCAATATGCACTATGACATCAAAATTAAACACTGTAACATCAATATCCTGCACTATGACATCACAATTATTGACTGTACCTTCACTATAGTGCTATATGTACAAAATTATTCAATGTGACATCATTATAGTGCAATATGACACCACAATTTTACACTGTGTTGTCATTATACTGCACTGATATAACAGTTATTGAGTGTGACATCATTATTCTGCTCTATGAACACAATTACACATTTTGACATCACTATAGTGCAATAATACGTCACGATTGTAAAGAATGACATCAAATTTGTGCACTCAGACATCAGAATTATACACCGTGTCATCAGTATACTGCAGTATAACATCACAATTATTGATTGTGACATAACAATCCTGCACGATGACATCATAATTATTGACTGTGACATCACTATAGTGCTCTATGTACAAAATTATTCACTGTGACATCATTGTAGTGCAATATGACATCAAAATTATACACTGTGACATCAATATAATGGACTGTGACCTACAATTATTCACTGTGACACCACAATACTGCACTATGACATCACATTTATTGACTGTGACATCACTATAGTGATCTCTGAACACAATTATCCTCTGTGACATCACTATAGTGCGATATGTCATCACAATTATACACTGTGACATCATTAGCTTGCACTGTGACATCACAATTATACATTGTGACATCAATATAATGGACTGTAACCTACAATTATTGACTGTGACACGACAATACTGTTCTATGACATCACAATTATTCACTGTGACATCACGATAGTGCTCTATGAACAAAATAATACATTGTGACATCACTATAGTGCAATATGACATCATAATTATACATTGTGACATCAATATACTGCACTATGACATCACAATTATTGACTGTGACATCACTATAGTGCTTTATGAACACAATTATACACTGTGACATCTTTATAGTGCAATATGACACCACAATTATACACTGTGACATCAATATACATGCACTATGACATCACAATTATACACTGTGACATCAATATACTGCACTATGATCATCACAATTATTGACTGTGACATCACTATAGTGCTACTATGTACACAATTATACACTGTGACATCACTATAGTTCAATGTGACATCACAATTATACACTGTGACATCACTATACTTGCACTGTGACATCACAATTACACACTGTGTTATCAATATACTGCACTATGACATCACAATTATTGACTGTGACATCACTATAGTGCTCTATGATACACAATTATACACTGTGACATCACTAGCTTGCACTGTGACATCAAAATTATACACTGTGACATGCATATAGTGGACTGTGACCTACAATTATTCACTGTGACACCACAATACTGCACTATGACATCACAATTATTGACTGTGACATCACTATCATGCTCCATGAACACTATTATACATTTTGACATCACTATAGTGCAATATGACATCACAATTATACACTGTGACATCAATATAGTTCTCTATGAACACAATTATACTTTGTGACATCACTATAGTGCAATATGACACCACAATTATACACTGTGACATCAATAGCCTGCAATATGACATCACAATTATACACTGTGTTATCAATATACAGCATTATGACATCACAATTATGGACTGTGACATCACGATCCTGCACTATGACATCACAATTATTGACTGTGACATTCCTATAGTGCTCAATATACACAATTGTACACTGTGACATCACTATCTTACACTGTGACATCAAATTATACAGTGTGTTGTCAATATACTGCACTATGACATCACAATTATTGACTGTGACATCACTTTAGTACTCTATGTACACAATTATACACTGTGACATCACTATAGTGCAATATGACATCACAATTATACACTGTGACATCACTTAAATGCAATATGACATCAAAATAATACAGTGTGACATCACTATAGTGCATTATGACATCACAATTATACACTGTGACATCATTATAGTACAATATGACATCACAATTATACACTGTGACATCATATAGTGCACTATGACATTACAAATGTACATTGTGACATCACTATCCTGCATCATGTAACATCAGATTATACATTGTGTTATCAATATACTGCACTATGACATCACAATTATTGACTGTGACATCACTTTAGTACTCTATGTACACAATTATACACTGTGACATCAATATAGTGCAATATGACATCACTAATTATACACTGTGACATCAAAATCCTGCACTATGTTATCAGAATTATACACTGTGTTATCAATATACTGCAGTATGACATCACAATTATTGACTGTGACATAGCTATAGTGCTCTATGAACACAATTATACACTGTGACATCAATATAATGGAATGTGACCTAAAATTATTGACTTTGACACCACAATACTGCACTATGACATCACATTTATTGACTGAGCATGACTATAGTGCTCTCTGAACACAATTATACTCTCTGACATCACTATAGTGCTATATGACATCACAATTATATACTGTGACATCATTAGCTTGCACTGTGACTTCAAAATTATACACTCAGACATCAATATAATGGCATGTGACCTACATTTATTGACTGTGACACCACAATGCTGCTCTATGACATCACAATTATTGACTGTGATATCACTATAGTGCTATATGAACAAAATTATACATTGTAACATCACGATGGTTCATTATCACCTCACAATTATACACTGTGACATCAATATAGTGCACTATGACATCACAATTATACACCATGACATCAATATACTGTACTATGTCGTTACAATTATTGACTGTGACATCACAGTCCTGCACTATGACATCACATTTATTGACTTTGACAACACTATAGTGCTCTATGTACACAATTATACACTGTGACATCATTATAGTGCAATATAACACCACAATTATACACTGTGTTATCAATATACTGCAGTATGACATCACAATTATTGACTGTGAACATAGCTCTAGTGCTCTATGAACAAAATTATACATTGTGATATCACGATATTGCAATATGACATCA
>NW_024431092.1:0-36475 GCF_017639785.1 Mesocricetus auratus
GGAGAACATAAACTCTGGCATGCAGTTTATGATTCAGATTTGTATTTAGGACATAGTCTCTAATAAGCAGTGGGGCTTCTGATTGAAACTCCTCCCCCAAAACACTGCAAGATGGTTAAAGGCTATGGCAGCTCACACTCTTAGTCCACCCTGCAGCTTTTAGAAGGGGCTTCAGTAGTCAAATTTACCAACATTTTAGCTTGGGCTGATTGTCTTTCTTTATTTTAAATTTAATTTCATGGAATAATTCATTCAAAATTGTTCTTCCTCCAATAAAATTTCACTCTGGATATAGAATTTTATTCATAGGGGGGAATTTTCTTCACAGTAACCTGATGTTTATGTTTTCACCTTTAGGGCTTACTGTGGTGACTAATCATGGCTGTCTGTTTGACACAGAGTTGTGGAATTGATTCCATCAGACTGTCTTGCAAGAAGGCTTCTTTGGCATTTTATTGATTGTTACTGATGGAGGACAGCTCATCCCTGTGTGAGTAACCCACATCTAAGCAAGTGAGGAATGGTAGCTGAGCAGAGCCCCTCATGTGAGATCTTGCCTTAGCTTGCCTGATGACAGATTGTAACCTCGGAAGTGAATAAACTCTTCAGTTTCCCAGATTGGCTTATTCCAGTTTTATCACAGCAACAGGAAGCTAATATGAAAACTTACCATTCTTAAAACATTCTCTGATGGACTGTAGCCTTGTAATTTACACCAATTATACATGCTATGGAGAGTGAAATCTGTTGGAATAACTACTCTATCAGTCACACCCATGGCATGTATTTCTACTTTTTCCTCTTTAATATTATGTCTGGATGCTCTTTCCTTTTCCCACTTTAAATGTTATCCTTTGTCTCATAATAAAACATATTCAACTTATTAAGTTCCACAGAAATGGATGACTTATTGTATTCATATTTTCGAATTCAAGGTTTATTGCATTCATATTATTAATTTAGCCAAGTAAACCTTTTTTATCTTCTTATGCACAAAAATTTAAAAACTTCCATTCATTTAAGTCTTAAAAGTCTTTAAATCATCACTTTCAAAGGTCTTGTATGTATTTAGGATTGCTCTTGGGTACTTCATAGCTGTGTTTAATTATAGTATATTCTGAAGTATGCTAATTCAAAATATCTTATTACATATTTTAAGGCTACTGTTTCTTGAAATGTTTCCCTGATTTCTTTATGTTTGTCATTGATATACAGAAGGAAACTGACTTTTGTGTGTTAGTTTTGCATTCTTACACTTGTGTCTCTGTATCAGATGAAAGAGTCTTCTGACAAATGATTTTGTTAGAATTATATCATCTGCCATAAGGAAACTTTAACTTCTCCCTTTTCAGGTTCTATCGACTATATCTCCTTCAATTGTCTATTGCTGCAGCTCAGAATTTAAGTACCATACTAAATAAAAATGGAAAGAGTGAACTTCCTTATCATACTCCTAATCTTATGGGAATTGCTTTGGGGTTTTCTCTGATGTTGTATTGCTTTGGGCTTGCTGTAAATTGGCTTTCTTATGTTAGAATATGTCCTTTATATTCCTAAATTATCCAGTGTTTTGTCAAGAGTTTACATTGTCCTTTCATTTTTTCTTTATTTCCATCTTAATTTCCAGTAAGCTACATTTGTGTCTTCTGTCCTTTATGCATTTTATTTGATGGAATATATTTGTTGATGTGTGTATGTTGAATTACCCTTGTAAGTCTAAGGTGAAAATAGCTTAACCAGTGTTTATGACATTTTGATATTATCCTCAATTTGTTTTTTCTAGGATTTTACTGAGAATTTGTGTATATTTGTTCATCATGGTAATTGGTCTATAGTTCTCTCTCTCAAGATCAGGGTATTATTGTCTTAAAAAGGAATTTGGATGAGGTTCTTTATATTGTGGGATACTCTGAGAATGTTAATTATTCTTTAAATGTCTGGTCAAATTCTATACTGAATCCATCTAGATTTGGGCTTCTTTAGTTGGGAGATTTTATTTCCTGCTTCTACATCATTGGTTAGTATGGGACTGTTAAAATTATTCTTCTTATCTTGATTTAATTTTGATAGTTCATATACATATACAAATTCATACAATTTTTAAAAAGATTTTACCAGCTTGGATGAATTTGAATTATAAAACATTGTCTTTTCTGTCTCCTTTTTCCTCTGTTGTCTTATTCATTGCACCCTCCTATTCCTTTTGTATTATGCTGCAAAACCTGAATGCTACTTAGCTGCCTCTCTACTGAAGAGTGGTTAGAGAAAATGTGGAACATTTACATGATAGAGTACCACTCAGCAGAAAATAAAACATGGAATCATTAAATTTGTAGGCAAATGGATGGCACTAGAATAAACCATCCTGGGTGAGGCACCCAAGGCACAAAAAGACAAATATCATGCATTATGGATTTTAGACATGGAGCAGGGGATTGGCCAAGAAACTGCTCTTGCCTGTACTGCTTGACTGTTGTTGTATAATCTGGACATGCAGGACCCACAGGAAAGTGACTGCTGAACTCAGTCTTACAGGGTTCCTGCTCCATGGAAGAGTCTATGAGACTTTCTGCAGGACACAGAAAAACGAATAACAGACTGCCAATGCAGATGGACAGTTTGAAATTTCCTGCATTGCTGAGAAGTGTTCCAGACACATTGTGGCCTATGGGCTGAAGATGGATGCCCCAACATTATAGAGGCAATTTGGGTGACTGTCCAGGCAGTAAGATATCTCTGTCAATCCTAGTGTTTATATATTATCCTTCTGTGGTCATTGATGGAGTTGAAGATAGATAGTTATAATTATAGTTTTCCTTAGTTATGATAAAAGATGAGCTACATATAGAACTTTGGACTCACAAGGATGGGATCGATGATATTTTCTTTAAATCTTGCTAAAATATTGTAACTATGTTCTTATTTGATAACTGTTCTGTTACATGGAATTGACTGTTTTAAAGTTAAGACCTTTTTGTTTAAACATAAAGGAGGAGATGTTGGGGAAGTCCTGTGTCATTAAAGCACTGCTGGCCAATATGAATCTAGATAGGTGGGACTAGGAGTCCACGAGGACTCTGGGAAGGAGAAAAGCAGAGAGTCAAGATGTAACGCCATGGGGTAGGAAGCCCGGAAAATTCTCTGGTAAGAGACATACTTAGATTAACAATTATGGGGTAATTACTTAACTCAGAGCTAGCCAGTAAGAAACAAGCAAGGCCAACAGCATCATAATTAATATAGCCTCCTGTGTGTTTCTTTGGGACTGATGCAGCTCTAGAACCAGGTTGGCAGGAAGGCTTCTCTCAAGGAAAAGGCTTCTCTTTACAGACCTGGCTACTGGGGGAGACAAATCTTTGACTTCCAGCAGCCATGTCAGGCAATGATCTGCAATTTCTCCCCAGAAACCCCAGTTTGTGTGTCCCATTACCTAGTCCCAGATAAAAGCAACCTTCTCCAGGGAGCTCCCCATTTTCTAATTAGGACTTACTGTTATTCCTTTTGAACCATTTCTTTCTTGATCCTTTAAAGTGAGGTTGAGGGTCATCCTTCTTCTTCCTTCTCCTTGTCTCTTTGCCCTCTCCATACTGTCTCCTAAGGAGATACCCCAGGCTTTCCAACATGTTCATCCTGGTTGGTACTGAAGAACTCTCCAAAGGAAGTTGGTATTGCTACAACACAGGTGACCTCAAAGGATTCTATAGGCTCCAGGATACATTGGAATGTTCAGGGAAGCGACCGATGATGTCATATGGAAATAAAGTGGCCTCCCTGGTAAATAGATTTCCACATAACTAAGCTGAAATCAGGTTTCCCTACCAAGGATTCTCTCCTGTCTTAAAACAAAAACCCTGCAGCACCTACTCATTCCAAAACAAGAGATACCTGTTTTTGACTAGAATATATATAGTACTTTCCAGATGAGGAACTCACTGATATCTCCTACTGAAATTATATGTGCACAAGATAATTATATTTGATTAATTTATTCATCGCAAAATTTTCACTCTTCTTGGAAATTATAGATCTGATGGTGACAAGGAACTTTTAAAACGACTTCTTAGTAAAGAGTCTACAGATATTATTTTCCAGTAGTTAAGATGCTGCTCATTTGCTCTTCATGGATGATCACTTGCTTTATTGATTACTTGGTACCTAGATGAGATCACTATTCAATGAATGCAATTTGAAGAATCTTTTTTTTGTTTATTCATTTTTTTATTATTTTTTTTTATTTTCCATTTTAAATTTAGATAAGAAACAAGGTTGCTTCACAAGTCAGCTCGAGGTCCCTCTCCCTTTCCCTCCCCTCCTCCCATGCCCTCCCACCATTCCCCCCCTGTTATCCCCTCATTCCCCTAGGGAGGGTGAGGCCCTCCATGGGGGTGTCCATAGTCTGTCATTTCATATAGGGCAGGGCCTAGACCCTTCCCCAAGAGTTCAGGGTGAGAGTGCACCTCACATTGTTCTATGGGAGTCCAGAGTCCGTGTGTATACTTGGGATGGGTACTGATCTGCTGTCCAAGGCTCAATAGATTACCTAGGCCTCCTCACTGACACCCAGATTCAGGGGGTCTTGATCAGTCCCATGCTGGATTCCCAGGCTGATGCCTGGGATTCAAGAGTTAACCTTTGTCTGGTCAGCTGTTTCTGGGGGTTAAACCAGCCCAGTCTTAATCCCTTTGATCATCAGTCCTCCCTCTCTGATACTGGCTTTCTTGAGTTCAGCTCAGTACTTAACCTGCCACTAAATGAAGTTTCTGTTTCCCAGACTCTCTGGCCATAGGATTGTAGGCTGGCACTCCCCAGATCTATGTCTAAAATCCATATATGAGAGAGTACATGCCATGTTTCTCTTTTTGTGACTGGGTTACCTCACTCAGGATGGTTTCTTCTAGTGTCATCCATTTGCCTGCGAATCTCATAATCCCATTATTTTTTTCTGCTGAATAGTACTCCATTGTGTAGATGTACCACATTTTCTCTATCCACTCTTCGGGTGAGGGACATCTAGGTTGCTTCCAAGTTCTGGCTATTACAAATAAAGCTGCTATGAACATAGTGGAACAGACATCTTTGTTATATGAATGGGCATCGTTTGGATATATGCCTAAGAGTGGAGTTGCTGGGTCTTGTGGTAGGTTTATTCCCATTTTTCTGAGGAATCTCCATGCTGATTTCCAAAGTGGCTAAACCAGTTGGCACTCCCACCAGCAATGAAGGAGTGTCCCCCTTTCACCACATCCTCTCCAGCATAAATTGTCATTGGTGTTTTGGATTTTAGCCATTCTGACAGGAGTGAGATGGTATCTCAGAGTTGCTTTGATTTGCATTTCCCGGATGGCTAAGGATGTTGAGCACTTTCTCAAGTGCCTCTCAGCCATTTTAGACTCCTCTATTGAAAACTCTCTATTTAGTTCTGCAGCCCACTTCTTAATTGGGTCCTTTGCTGTTTTGGAGACTTGCTTCTTGAGTTCTTTGTAAATTTTGGAGATCAACCCTCTGTCAGATGTGGGATTAGTGAATATTTTTTCCCATTCTGTGGGCTGCCTTTTTGTCTTGCTGACTGTGTCCTTTGCCTTACAGAAGCTTCTCAGTTTCAGTAGGTCCCATTTATTAATTGTTGATCTCACTGTCTGTGCTACTGGTGTTATGTTCAGGAAGCTGTCGCCTGTACCAATTCGTTCAAGGGTACCACCCACTTTCTCTTCTAAGAAGTTCAGTGTGGCTGGATTTATGTTGAGGTCTTTGATCCATTTGGACTTAAGTTTTGCGCATGGCGATAAACATGGATCGATCCGCATTCTTCTACATGCCAGTCTCCAATTATGCCAGCACCATTTGTTGAAGATGCTTTCTTTATTCCATTGTATATTTTTAGCTTCTTTGTCAAAGATCAGATGTTCGTACATGTGTGGGTTAATACCCGGATTTTCAATTCGATTCCATTGGTCTGCCTGTCTATTTTTGTGCCAATACCAAGCTGTTTTCAGGACTATAGCTCTATAATAGAGCTTGAGGTCAGGGATAGTGATGCCTCCGGACGTTGCCTTGTTGAACAGGGTTGTTTTGGCTATCCTGGGTCTTTTGTTTTTCCATACAAAATTGATTATTGTTCTTTCAAGGTCTGAGAAGAATTGTGCTGGGATTTTAATGGGGATAGCATTGAATCTGTAGATTGCTTTTGGCAGGATTGCCATTTTTACTACATTGATCCTACCTATCCAAGAGCATGGGAGATCTTTCCATTTTCTGAGGGCTTCTTTAATTTCTTTCTTTACAGATTCAAAGTTCTTACGATACAGGTCTTTCACTTGTTTGGTTAGTGTTACCCCAAGGTATTTTATGTTGTTTGTGGCAATTGTAAAGGGTGATGTTTCTCTGATTTCTCTTTCAGCCCTTTTATCATCTGTATATAGGAGGGCTACTAACTTTCTTAAGTTGATCTTGTAACCTGCCACTTTGCTGAAGGTGTTAATCAGCTGTAAGAGTTCCCTGGTAGAGTTCTTTGGGTCATTGATGTAAACTATCATATCGTCTGCAAACAGTGAAAGTTTGACTTCTTCCTTCCCAATTTGTATCCCCTTGATCCCCCTTTGTTTTCGTATGGCAATAGCTAGAACTTCAAGTACCATGTTGAAAAGGTATGGAGAGAGTGGACAGCCTTGTTTTGTTCCTGATTTTAGAGGAATTGCGTTGAGTTTCTATCCATTTAGTTTGATGTTGGCTGTTGGTTTACTGTATATGGCTTTTATTATGTTTAACTATGTCCCTATTATCCCAGATCTCTCCAAGACCTTTATCATGAAGGGGTGTTGGATATTGTCAAATGCTTTTTCAGCATCTAGTGAGATGATCATGTGATTTTTGTTTTTCAGCTTGTTTATATGGTGGATTACGATGATGGATTTTCGTATGTTAAACCATCCCTGCATCCCTGGGATGAAACCTACTTGATCGTGGTGAATGATTGTTTTGATGTGTTCTTGGATCCGATTTGCCAGTATTTTATTGAGTATTTTTGCATCAATGTTCATGAGGGATATTGGTCTGAAGTTCTCTTTCTTGGTTGTATCTTTGTGTGGCTTGGGGATCAAGGTTATTGAAGCCTCATAGAAAGAGTTTGGCAAAGACCCTTCTGCTTCTAATGTGTGGAACACTTTGAGAAGAATTGGTATAAGCTGTTCTTTGAATTTCTGGTAGAATTCTGCACTGAGGCCATCTGGACCTGGACTTTTTTTGGTTGGGAGACTTTTGATGACAGCTTCTATTTCCATAGGGGTTATAGGTCTATTTAAATTGCTTATCTGTTCTTGATTTAGTTTTGGCAAATGATAGCTGTCCAGGAAGTCATCCATTTCCTTTAAATTTTCGAATTTTGTGGAGTACAGGTTTTCAAAGTATGACCTAATGATTCTCTGGATTTCCTCAGAGTCTGTTGTTATGTCCCCCTTTTCATTTCTGATTTTGTTAATTTGCGTGTTCACTCTCTGCTGTTTGGTAAGTTTGGACAAAGGTTTGTCTATCTTGTTGATTTTCTGAAAGAACCAACTCTTCGTTGCATTGATTCTTTGTATTGTTTTCCTGGTTTCTACTTTGTTGATTTCAGCCCTCAATTTGATTATTTCCTGGCGTCTAATCCTCCTGGGGGAGTTTGCTTCTTTGTGTTCTTGAGCTTTTAGCTGTGATGTTAATTCTCTGGTATAACTGTTTTCCTGTTTCTTCATGTGAGCACTTAGTGCTATGAACTTCCCCCGTAGCACTGCTTTCCAAGTGTCACATAGGTTTGGGTATGTTGTGTCTTCATTCTCATTGAATTTGAGGAAGTCTTTAATTTCTTTTTTATTTCCTCTTTGACTCAGGGATGGTGCAGTTGAGCATTATTCAATTTCCATGAGTTTGTAGGTTTTCTGCAATTTGTGTTGTTTTTGAATTCTAATTTTAAGTCATGGTGATCTGATAAGATGCATGGAGTTATTCCAATTTTTTTGTAGCTGCTGAGGTTTGATATGTTGCCAAGTATGTGGTTGATTTTTGAGAAGGTTCCATGTGGTGTTGAGAAGAAGGTATATTCTTTTTTATGTGGATGAAATGTTCTATAGATATCTGTTAATCCCAGTTGGGTCATTACTTCTATTAGACCCTTTGCTTCTTTGTTGAGTTTCTGTCTGGTATTCTTGTCTAGTGGTGAGAGTGGTGTGTTGAAATCTCCCACTATAACTGTGTGGGGCTTTAGATGAGATTTAAGTTCTAATAATGTTTCTTTAATGAATGTGGATGCCTTTGTATTGGGGGCATAGATGTTCAGGATAGACACTTCATCTTGGTGGGTTTCACCTGTGATGAGTATGTAATGACCTCTTTCATCTCTTTTGATTGATTTTATTTTAAAGTCTAGTTTGTTAGATATTAGGATTGCTACCCCTGCTTGTTTCTTGGGTCCATTTGATTGAAAAATTTTTTCCCAACATTTAACTCTCAAGTAATGTCTGCCTTTGAGGGTGAGGTGTGTTTCTTGTATGCAGCAGAAGGAAGGGTTCTGTCTTCGAATCCATTCTGCTAGTCTGTGTCTTTTTATGGGTGAGTTAAGGCCATTAATATTGAGGGATATTAATGACCATTGATTGCTCATCCTTCTTCGATTTGCGATGGTTATTGTTGGTGGAATTATGGGTGGAATTTCACCCCTTTGTTCTTTTGGCTGTTGGTAGAGAGGGATTCTCTAATGCTTATGTTATTCTGGTTGTAGTTAGCTTCCTTTGGTTGGAGTTTTCCTTCCAAAATTTTCTGTAGGGCTGGGTTAGTGGACACATATTGGTTGAGTCTAGTTTTGTCATGGAATATCTTGTTTTCTCCGTCTATAGTGATTGAGAGCGTTGCCGGGTATAGTAGTCTAGGCTGGCATCCATGGTCTCTTAGTGTAGGTAGAATATCTATCCAGGACCTTCTGGCTTTCAGAGTTTCCATGGAGAAATCAGGTGTAATTCTGATAGGTCTGCCTTTATATGTTACTTGACCTTTTTCCTTAGCTGCTCTTAATATTCTTTCTTTATTCTGTATGTTTGGGGTCTTGATTATTATGTGGCAAGGGGATTTTTTTTTGTGGTCCACTCTATTTGGTGTTCTGTAGGCTTCTTGTACCTTCATTGGCATGTCTTTCTTAAGGTTGGGAAAGTTTTCTTCTATGATTTTGTTGAATATGCCTTCTGCCCCTTTGAGGTGGATTTCTTCTCCTTCTTCTATACCTATTATTCTTAGGTTTGGTCTTTTCATGGTGTCCCATAATTCCTGGATGTTTTGTGTTAAGGATTTGTTGGATTTAAGGTTTTCTTTGGTTGATAAATCCATTTCTCCTAATGTATCTTCAACACTTGAGATTCTCTCTTCCATCTCTTCTATTCTGTTGGTAATGCTTGTATTGGTAGTGCCTGACTGTTTGTCCAGCTTTTCTATTTTCTGCCTTTCTTCAGATTGTGTTTTTTTTAGTGTCTCTATTTCAGTTTTCAACCCTTGCAGCGTTTGCATTGCTTCTTGCAATTTTCTGTTCATCTGTTCATCCGTTTGTTGCCTTTTATGAATTTTTTGGTTTGTTCTTTCTTCCATTTCTTGCATTTTTTGGTTTGCTTTTTGTTCCATTTCTTGGATTTTGTGCTTTGTTTCTTCTTCCATTTCCTGCCTTTTTTGGTTTGTTTCTTCCTCCATTTTTTTCATTTTTTGCTTTGTTTTTTCTACCATTTCTTGCATTTTTTGCTTTGTTTCTTCTTCCATTTCCTGCCTTTTTTGGTATGTTTCTTCTTCTAATTCTTGCATTTTTTGCTTTGCTTTTTCTTCCATTTCTTGCATTTTTTGCTTCATTTCTTCTTCCATTTCGTGCCTTTTTTGGTTTGTTTTTTCTTCCAATTCTTGCATTTTTTGGTTTGTTTTTTCTTCCATTTCTTGCATTTTTTGGTTTGTTTTTTCTTCCATTTCTTTGAGGGATTTTCCAATATCCTCTTTTAGGGCCTCTATCATTTTCATGAAAGTGCTTTTAAGGTCGTTCTCTTCTGCTTCCTTCGCGTTAGAATATTGTGGTCTTGCTGGTGTGGAATCTCTAGAATCTGACGGTGTCATATTTGTTTTTCTGTTGCTGACTGTGTTTTTGTATTGTCTGTTTCCCATCTCTTCAACTAGTGGGTGCAGAAAGAGCCCCTTCCTGGTCTGGGGACCAGTGTTCCTCTTTGGTGGGTGCTAGTAAGTCCAGTAATCTGGTGGTTCTTCTATACCTTCTCCAAATGCTGGTCCGTGGGTGGAGAGGAAGAACAGGGATCTGGGGCGCTTAGCCTCCTACCAGGTCCCCTGGTCCCTATGCTGGGTCGTTTGTACCTGATCCGGAACAGCTACTGCCCTGGTCTCCCTGGCTCCTGTAGTTTCCTGGTCTCTTTGGTGGGAGAGAAGATCTGGGTCTGGGGTGCTTGGCTCCCGCCGGGATTGGGAGCTCTGTGCAGTTCCCAGGCGATCTGCAGGCTCTGGAACACAGGCTGGGAAGCTGGCCTGTTTACCTGATGCTTCCACTGGGATTGGGAGCTCTGTGCAGTTCCCAGGCGATCTGCAGGCTCTGGAACACAGGCCGGAAGCCGGCCTGTTTACCTGATGATGCCAGAGGGACAGCTACTTCCCTGTGCTCCCAGCCTTCTCTAGTTTCCTGGACTCATTCTGAAGAATCTTTTATGATGCATCATATGTCATACATAAAATGGCATCTGAAATTCCAGGAGACATTGGTATTAAAACTTTCACAGATGAGTGTGCAATGGATAACATACATATATTTATATATTAATTGCTTATATTCCACAAAAAGCTTGTTCCCTTGTAGGATGAAGATCATAGTTATATCATAGGTTATTTTTATTGGGGAGGAATCATTTACATGAAAATCCGATTACCCTGTGTCAGCTCTCTGAACATCCAGTCTCAGCTGTTTGCCAAGAACCAACTGGAACCCAGAGAGCTTGCTGATCTCTCCACAGACCTAAATCCAACACAGCCCTAAGTACCTGTGGCCACTCCCAAGTGGGTGTGGTCAGCACCACAGGTACCTACTAGTATCCCTACTAGTATTCAATTCTAATTTCATTCTAAAGAAAAGATTGACTTTTGAATCAAAATTATGCAATCATGGACAATTCAAGTGTGTGCTAGGAGAAGGAAAATTATGAGCATTAACCCACAAGATGTTAAACAACAAGAGCAAATGGCAAGAATGACATATCAGGTCCTAGGTGAAAGGCATAACACAGATTACTATAAAGCATTTCTAAGCTGGAAAGATTAAGTCTTGCACCTAATATTTCTATCTAGGCTGATAGAACAATAATTGGGACAGTCTAATCATCAACTTCATTGAAGACCTGAGAAGGAAGATAACAATACTAGGATAGGCAGGAAGCCAGGTAAGCAACTTCCAAACGTGCAGGGAAGACAGAAACATCAGGTAACCTGAACAATCATCCAAATTCACACATCCCCATAAGGGCAACCAGCTTTGGAAAAGACCTGGAGTATCAGGTTGACCAACACAGAAGCAGAGAGGTAGATGCAGACAAACCTTTGACAAAATTCAACACCCCTTCATGATAAAGGTCTTGAAGAGATCTGTGATAACAGGAACATACCTAAACATAATAAAAGCTATATACAGCAAACCAAAAACCAACACCAAACTGAAAGAAGAGAAACTCAACTCAATTACGATAAAATCAGGAACAAGACAACATGTCCATTCTCTCAATTCCCTTTCAATATTGTACTTGAATTTCTAACTAGAGCCTTATAATAACAAAAGGAGATCAAGAGGATACAAATTGGAAAGGAAGATGCCAAATTTTCACTATTTGCAGATGATATGGTAGTTTACATAAATGACCCAAAGAACTCTACCAGGAAACACTTACAGTTGATTAACACCTTCAGCAAAGGGGCAGGCTACAAGATCAACTTAAGAAAATCAGGAGCTTCAGGTGAGATTGGGTCTCAGGCGGGGACCGCCTGCCCAGCCCCCATCCCCCTCCATCTTCGGGCCCGCTCCCGGCTTCCAGAAGAGCCACCCACACAGGAAGGAGATCAGCCCCTCCAAGACCCCAACCCAGTGAGCCCAGCTTCAGGTGAGATTGGGTCCCAGGCGGGGACCGCCCGCCCATCACCCATCCCCTCCATCTTCAGGGCCGCTCCCAGCTTCCAGAAGAGCCGCCCACACAGGAAGGAGATCAGCCCCTCTAAGACCCCAACCCAGCGAGCCCAGCTTCAGGGAGCCCAGCTTCAGGAAAGACATCAACCCATCCAAGACCCCAACCCCAGGGAGTCCAGCTTCAGCATCCCCAGCTTCAGCTGCAGTAAGGAAGGAGACCAGTGGAGACAGAAAGACCCCACCAGCACCCACTGGAAGAAGAGATGGGAAGAAGACAGAATAAGAGATCACTTAGCAATAGAAACACCAACATGACCCCACCAGAATCCAGGGATCCAACACCAGCAAGACCCGAAAAGCACTACATAGAGGAAGAAGAGGAGACAGACCTTAAAAGTTATTTCATGAAGATGATGGAGACCCTCAAAGAAGAAACGAGGAAATCGCTTAAAGAAATAGAAGAAAAAACAAACAAAAAAATCCATGAAATGGGGGAAAAATTCAAGAAATAAACAAATCTCTCAAAGAATCTAAAGAGCACCAAGAAAAATCAACCAAGAAAATTAAGGAAACAGCTCAAACAGTTGAAGGATTGAAAGCTGAAATAGAAACGATAAAGAAAACACAGAATGAAGGGATGCTGGAAATAGAAAAGCTCGGTAAACGGTCTGGAACTACAGATGCAAGTATCACCAATAGAATACAAGAGATAGAAGAGAGAATCTCAGGTGTTGAAGACTCATTAGAGGATATAGAGTCGTCAACCAAAGAAAATCTCAAAACCAACAAATCCTTAACACAAAATATCCAGGAAATATGGGACACCGTGAAGAAGCCAAACCTGAGAATAACAGGTATAGAAGAAGGTGAAGAACTTCAACTTAAAGGTACAGAAAACATATTCAAAAACCTAAAGAAAGATATGCCTATGAAAGTAAAAGAATCTTACAGAACACCAAATAGGCTTGACCAGAAAAAGAAGTCACCTCGCCATATAATAATCAAAACATCAAACCTACAGAGCAAAGAGAAAACATTAAGAGCAACTAAAGAAAAAGGCCAAGTAACATACAAAGGCAGACCTATCTGAATTACACCTGACTTCTCAATGGAAACGATGATAGCCAGAAGATCCTGGTCAGATGTCCTACAAACGCTAAGGGAACAAGGATGCCAGCCCAGACTACTATATCCAGCAAAGCTCTCAATTACCATAGATGGAGAAAACAAAATATTCCATGACAAAGCCAGATTTAAACAATACGTATCCATGAATCCAGCTCTACAGAAAATGCTAGAAGGAAAACCTAGAGCCAAGGAAGATAACTACATTCACAAAGACACAGGCAATATATAATCATACTTTACAAAACACTAAAAGAAAAAGGGAGGAGAAACAACACAAAATAACTTCACTAACAATAAATCAAGCGCAAACAAGGATCACCAATCAATGGTCATTAATATCCCTCAATGTCAACGGCCTCAACTTGCCTATAAAAAGACACAGACTAGCAGAATGGATACGAAGACAGAACCCTTCCTTCTGCTGCATACAAGAAACACATCTCAACACCAAAGACA
Source organism: Mesocricetus auratus (assembly GCF_017639785.1). Taxonomy (NCBI): domain Eukaryota; kingdom Metazoa; phylum Chordata; class Mammalia; order Rodentia; family Cricetidae; genus Mesocricetus; species Mesocricetus auratus. The sequence goes on from NW_024431092.1 coordinate 13,751, forward strand.
GACGTTATCTCAGAGTAAAGGGCTGGGAAAAGATCTTCCAATCAAACGGCCCCAAGAAACAAGCGGGCGTAGCAATCCTAATATCTAACAAATTAGACTTCAAATTAAAATCAATCAAAAGAGATGAAGAAGGGCACTTCATATTCATCAAAGGAAAAATACATCAAGACGAAGTCTCAATTTTAAACATCTATGCCCCAAATACAAAGGCACCTACATTCGTGAAAGAAACATTACTAAAGCTCAAAATGCACATAAAATCTCACACACTAATAGTAGGAGACTTCAACACTCCACTCTCACCGCTAGACAGGACCTCCAGACAGAAACTTAACAAAGAAACAAAAGAATTAATAGAAGTTATGACCCAACTGGGTTTAACAGACATCTATAGAACATTCCATCCAAATACAAAGGGATATACCTTCTTCTCAGCACCACATGGAACCTTCTCTAAAATTGACCACATAATAGGAAACATAGCAAATCTCCACAGATACAAAAAAATTGGAATAACTCCCTGCATCTTATCAGACCACCATGCATTAACATTAGAATTCAACAATAACACAAATCGCAGAAACCCTACAAACTCATGGAGATTGAACAATGCACAATTGCACCATCCCTGGGTAAAGGAACAAATAAAAAAAATTAAAGACTTCCTCGATTTTAATGAGAATGAAGACACAACATACACAAACTTATGGGACACTTTGAAAGCAGTGCTGAGTGGAAAGTTTATAGCACTAAGTGCCCACATGAAAAAACTGGAGAACAGTCATACTAGAGAATTAATAGCACAGCTGAATGTTCTAGAACAAAAAGAAGCAAACTCCCCCAGGAGGAGCAGACGCCAGGAAATAATCAAATTGAGGGCTGAAATCAATCAAGTAGAAACCAGGAAAACACTGAGAAGAACCAATGAAACAAAGAGTTGGTTCTTTGAGAAAATCAACAAAACAGACAAACCTCTGTCCAAACTAACCAAAAGACAGAGAGAGAACATGCTAATTAACAAAATCAGGGATGAAAAAGGGGACATAACAACGGACTCTGAGGAAATCAAGAGAATCATCAGGGCATACTTTGAAAATCTGTACTCCACAAAATTTGAAAATTTAAAGGAAATGGACAATTTCCTGGATAGATATCACTTGCCAAACTAAATCAAAAACAGATATATAATCTAAACAGACCTATAACCCCTAATGAAATAGAAGCAGTCATCAAAAGTCTCCCAAACAAAAAAAGCCCAGGCCCAGATGGCTTCAGTGCAGAATTCTACCAGAAATTCAAAGAAGAGCTCATTCCAATACTCGTCAAAGTATTCCACACAATAGAAGCAGGAGGCTCACTGCCAAACTCTTTCTACGAGGCTACAATTACCTTGATACCCAAGCCACACAAAGACACAACTAAGAAAGAGAACTATAGACCAATTTCCCTCATGAACATTGATGCAAAAATACTCAATAAAATACTTGCAAACCGGATTCAAGGACACATCAGAAAAATCATCCACCATGATCAAGTAGGCTTCATTCCAGGAATGCAGGGATGGTTCAACATTAGAAAATCTATCAATGTATTCCACCATATTAACAATCTGCGAAAGAAAAACCACATGATCATCTCTCTAGATGCTGAAAAAGCCTTTGACAAAATCCAGCACCACTTCAACATAAAGGACCTAGAGAGATCAGGGATAACAGGAACGTACCTGAATATAATAAAAGCAACATACAGTAAACCAACAGCTAACATCAAACTAAATGGAGAGAAACTCAAAGCAATTCCTCTAAAATCAGGAACAAGACAAGGCTGTCCACTCTCTCCATATCTCTTCAATATTGTACTTGAAGTTCTAGCTACAGCAATAAGAAAACAAAAGGAGATAAAGGGGATACAAATAGGTAAAGAAGAAGTCAAACTTTCATTATTTGCAGATGATATGATAGTTTACATAAGTGATCCAAAAAACTCCGCAAGGTCACTCCTAAGGCTGATAAACACCTTCAGCAATGTGGCAGGATACAAGGTAAACTCAAAAATATCAGTGGCCCTAGTATATACAGATGATGAAGTGACTGAGAAAGAAATCAGAGAAACATCACCTTTTATAATAGCCAAAAACAGCATCAAATATCTGGGGATAATGTTAACCAAGGAAGTGAAAGACCTGTATATCAAGAACTTTGTGTCTTTGAAGAAAGAAATCAAAGAAGATACCAGAAAATGGAAAGATCTCCCATGCTCTTGGATTGGTAGGATCAACATAATAAAAATGGCAATCTTGCCTAAAGCAGTCTATAGATTCAATGCAATCCCTATCAAAATTCCATCACAATTCTTCAAGGACCTGGAAAGAACATTAATCAACTTTATATGGAAAAACAAAAGGCCCAGGATAGCCAAAACATCCCTATACAATAAAGGAACTTCAGGAGGCATCACCATACCTGACTTCAAGATCTATTATAGAGCTATAGTCCTGAAAACAGCTTGGTATTGGCACAAAAATAGGCAGGTAGACCAATGGAACCGAATCGAAAGCCCTAATTTTAACCCACACACCTATGAACACCTGATTTTTGACAAAGAAGCTAAAACTGTACAGTGGAAAAAAGAAAGCATCTTCAACAAATGGTGCTGGCATAACTGGGTACTGGTATGCAGAAGACTGCAGATAGATGCATGTTTATCGCATTGTACAAAACTTAAGTCCAAATGGATCAAAGATCTCAACATACATCCAGCCACACTGAAACTTTTAGAAGAGAAAGTGCGAGATACTCTTCAACGAGTTGGTACAGGAGACCACTTCCTAAACATAACACCAGTGGCACAGGCACTGAGATCGACAATTAACAAATGGGACCTTCTGAAACTAAAAAGCTTCTGTAAGGCAAAGGACACAGTCAAAAAGACAAAAAGGCAGGCCACAGAATGGGAAAAGATATTCACTAACCCTACATCTGACAGAGGGCTAATCTCCAAAATTTACAAAGAAGTCAAGAAGCAAGTCTCCAAAACACCAAAGGATCCACTTGAAAGGTGGGGTACAGAGCTTAATAGAGAATTCTCAGTAGAGGAGGCTAAAATGGCCAAGAGACACTTAAGAAAGTGCTCAACATCCTTAGCCATCAGGGAAATGCAAATCAAAACAACTCTGAGATACCATCTTACTCCTGTCAGAATGGCTAGAATCAAAAACACCGAAGACAATTTATGCTGGAGAGGATGTGGAGAGAGAGGAACACTCCTCCACTGCTGGTGGGAATGCCGACTCATACAGCCTCTTTGGAAATCAGTATGGAGATTCCTCAGGAAAATGGGAATTAATCTACCACTAGACCCAGCAATTCCACTCTTAGGCATTTATCCAAATGAGGCAGGTTCATACAACAAGGGCATCTGCTCCACTATGTTCATAGCAGCATTGTTTGTAATAGCCAGAACCTGGAAGCAACCTAGATGCCCCTCAACTGAAGAGTGGATAGAGAAAATGTGGTACATTTACACAATGGAGTATTACTCAGCAGGAAAAAACAATGGAATCTTGAAATTCGCAGGGAAATGGATAGCACTGGAAGAAACCATCCTGAGTGAGGTAACCCAGTCGCAAAAAGACAAACATGGTATGTACTCACTCATATATGGATTCTAGATATGGATCAGGATAGTGCCAGTCTGCACTTCCACAGATAGAGAGTCTGGGAAACAGGAAAGAACCTAAAAGATATGCATATATGCATAGTACCCAAGAGAAGAGGATGGAGACAAGATCCTCTGAATGGATGGGGAACACGGCGAGGGGTGGGGGGGAGTGGGACCTGGGAAGAATAGAGGGGGTAAAGAGGAAGGGAGTTGGTCATGGGGGAACAGGAAGTTGAGGGGGTGGGGGTAGAATAGGGGGAAGAGGGAATCATAGGATTGAAGACAGATCATGCACCAGAGTGACCTCGAGTGATCTAAAGGTATAACATCAATTGGCAAGCTAAGCAATAGTGGAGGGACCACCTCGAATGCCCATTCCTGATAATGAACTTGATGTCTATAACCATCTGGGAGCCTTCATCCTGTGACTGATGGAAGCAGAGGCAAACACACAACTAAGCACTGAACTGAACCCAAGGAACCCAGTGACAGAGAGAGAGGAGTGATGAGCAAATTGGCAAAGAATGGGCTGGCAAAACCAGCAGAGACAGCTGATCTGAACAGGGGAGTGCTCTTGGAACCCAGACCGACAGTGGGGAGGCCAGCATGGGACTGATCTGGACCCCCCAAATGTGAGTGTCAGTGAGAAGGCCTGGGCAACCTATGGGGCCCTGAGCTGTGGATCAGTGTCTATCCCTGGTATACAAACTGTCTTCATGTGCCTATAGCACAAAGAGAGATGCTCTCTCAGCCTGGACTCTTAGGGGAGTGCCTGGACCCTACCAAGAGTAAAATGACAGACTCTAGATATCCCCTATGTGGAAGGATTTGGCAATAGGTGGGAGGGAGGGGGGGAAGGGGAGTGCGGGAGGATGGGAGGGAGAGGGAACTGGGATTGACATGTAAAACAAGCTATTTAAAATGAAAATAAAAATGATTAAAAAAAGAATGCATGCAGAAAACAGGTATGCCATATATAAAAAATAAAAAAATAAAAATTAGCATACTAATTTCAAAAACAATCAATAATTGTTGAAAATGAAGTATAATTTCCTCTCATGTACACTGTTAAAGGATGAATACCAATAGCATGTACCACACGCAAACAGTGCTTGTAAAGGCCAGAAGACAGTGGACAGATGCCCCTGAAATCAGAGTTACAAAGGGTTATGAACTACAATGGGCTGAGGCTGAGACCCTAGGTCCTCTGCAAAAGAAGCAAGTACTCTAAATTTCTGTGTCATCCTTCCAGCCCTGTGCTTTTCTAAAGTATGCTTACACACCTTGCACACATACAAATACAGGAATATAGATGTATAATAACATGTTTCTCTTCATAAAAATTGGATCAATCATATTATCAACTTTCTTTGCAATCTGCTGTTTTACCATTCAAATGTAAACATTTGTGTTCAAACACACACATGAACACCATGCTCTCTGTACGATAATGTATTTATTTACTCTCCTGATAAGAGCAGTTTTGTTGTTTCAAATCTGTTGTTTTTATTTTTGTAGTGTTGGTAATCAAACTTCTGATCTCAAAATACTAAGCATGCAATACACCACTAAGCTATGTTCTGAGGCATACTCCATTCTTGCTAAAAGAATTTTTCAGTGAAGGCTATTTGACACATGTCTTTTCACATTTGTATCATAACTTTGTGTAATGTGCTCTATTTATCTTACCAGGCAGGTATTACTAGAGAAATTGTTAACATTTGCAAAAATTCCCTTAAAACCTAGTAATAAAATAACCATATATTATCATCACTTTACTTAAGAATTGGGAAGTTCTTCAGAGAAAAACTTTCATCCTATCTCAGTCAGAATAGCAAAGATTAAGAGAGCAACCAATGCCAACATGGGTGTGAACAAAGGCAATATGTCATTTTCACTTCTGCAGAATGTTCCAGAGTCTGTGTCCCAAAAATGACTATAGGAGTTGAGCCATCTTCTTACAATATGACATGCCACTCTTCCATAAACATCGTATGTATGGCTTCCATTGAATCTGGATATGGGTAACTGTTGTGTAGAAATGCTGTCTGTCCTTCAAAACTTGTCACAAAAGAGAAGAGAAAGACTAATTTTGTGGACATAAACTACACAAGTAGTATTCAGTGACTCTCTGTAGTGAAGTGAGCAGCTTTCTAGGTTTTCCAGTAGTGTGCTGTGAACTAATGAAGTAGTCCGTTCCATCTTCTTATCTCTTATAGAAAGAGAGAATGGCATAGTGGCACATTCCCATAATACTAGCACTTGGGAAATAGATGCAGGAAGTTTCACATCAACTATGTTGTAATTGGTTATGAGAAACTGTCAGGAAGACAGACAGAGCAAGAGAGAAGGTGGGAGGATAGTTGATGAATATAATTTGTCCTATACAAACAACTCTGTGATAAAGTAAATACCTTGGGAATTCTCCCAATAAGTACTGTCTCTCTCTTTTACTGTGACTTGGAGACAACTGTTACCTGCTATATCTAGCTTTCCATGCTTGAAGAGAAGTAAAGAAGAAATTTGTCCTGGTGGACTCTGAATCTATAAATGTATTTGGTGGTATTTAGAAAGGTGTTATACTGTCAAGAAACATGATCTGACTGTACCATGACTGAAAGGATAAAATTGTATCGCTATACTCACAGAACTTAATTCTGTTAATGCCTATGTTTAGCCTCACAATTAAATAAAATAATTGTTCCAAGTTATCACAGAACTATCCTAGTGTAAAAAGAAAAAAGTTAGAAAAAGATTTATGAATAATGTCTGATTAGAACATTCCTCTAGGGAACTTTGGGCTCCAAGTTGCATGAAAGAAACAAGCTAATTGCCCAGAAGTTCTAACATGGTTTTGCAAATTAAGCCAAAAGTAACAAGAAGGCCAGTGGCTTAATGACTGAAGCCTATGTCTGAGACTCCTTTCAAATGGGGCACCATCCAACAATGTTATGCTGAGACATTTTGCCAAGGGGAAAAAAGACATCCCAACAAAACAACCAAGAGACATTTAGCAGTTGAGAAGCAACAAGAATTGACACTCCTATGAGTCTTTTCTAATGTCAGGAACACCACAATGTGACCACTAATAGTACATTGACTCTATAATCATATTCCTCCACAAGAAGTACCACTTTCTAAAATAATAATATTCAGATACTTCCCTAAAACTCTGGGATTCATGTTGGCAGTTTTGCTTTTAATTTGATTGACAAAAATTTAAAATTTATATACAGTTCCAGTGGCTGTATATTACTTTTTATTAAATTTTGAAAACAAGTGACACATTTGTTTCCTATTTTAATCTCTTAAGTTTTGCAACTTCAAAATCCATTAAGACAATTAAAAAAGACCTTAGCCTCTTCAGTTAGAAAATGCTGGGTAAAATTGAAAATGCTTTTTCTTTACTTTCAATATGTGAACTCCTAAAGGAGCAGATTTAATACAAATATTAATGATAATCCAAATTTATATATCATTTAAAACTTGTAACCCATACATGCACATAGTGCATTTTGGTCAAATCCACTCCCATGAATTAAATAAACAGGTGGCATTTGTAAAAAAAAAAAAAGAAAGAAAATCAGGAGACCTACCGTATACAGATGATAAATAAGGTGAGAAAGAAATCAGAGAAACATCACTCTTAACAACTGCCACAAACAATATAAAATACCTTGGTGTCACACTAACAAGAATTTTGAATCTTTAAAGACAGAAATTAAAAAAGCCCTCAGAAAATGCTCTTGTATAGGTAGGATCAATGTACTAAAAATGGCAATCCTGCCAAAAGCAGTCTTCAGATTCAATGCAATCCCCATTAAAATATCAGCACAATTCTTCACAGACCTTGAAAGAACAATAATCAATATTGTATGGAAAAACAAAAGACACTGGATAGCCCAAAAAAACATACTCAACAAAGCAACATCTGGAGGCATCACCATCCCTGACCTCAAGCTCTATTATAGAGCTGTAGTCCTGAAAACAGTTTGGTATTGGCACAAAAGTACATAGGTAGACCAAGAGAATTGACTTGAACAACCTGATATTAACCCATACATGTATGAAAATATGATCTTTGAAAAAGAAGCTAAAAAATATACAATGGAAAAAGGAAAGCATCTTTCACAAACAGTGCTGGCATAACTGGATGCTGGCATGTAGAAGAATGCGGAGAGATCCATGTCTATCGCTATATACAAAACTTAAGTCCAAATGGATCAAAGACCTCAAAATACATCCAGCAACACTGAACCTCTTAGAAGAGAAAGTGAGTAGTACCCTTGAACAAATTTGTACAAGAGACCACCTCCTGAACATAACACCAGTAACACAGAGATTTAGGTCAGCAATTAATAAATGGGACCTCCTGAAACTGAGAAGCTTCTGTGATGAAAAGGACACAGTCATCAAGACAAAAAGGCAGCCCACAGAATGGTAAAAGATATTCACTAACCCCACATCTGACAGAGGGGTGATCTCCAAAATTTACAAAGACCTCAAGAAACAAGTTTCCAAATACCAAAGAATCCAATTAAAAAGTGGGCTACAGAAATAAATAGAGAATTCTCAATAGAGGAGTCTAAAATGGCTGAGATGCACTTTAAAAAGTGTTCAAAATCCTTAGCCATCCAGGAAATGCAAATCAAAACAACTCTGAGATACCGTCTTACTCCTGTCAGAATGGATAAAATCAAAAACTCCAACAACAATTTATGCTGGAGAGGTTGTGGTGAAAGGGAACACCCCTCCACTGCTGTTGGGCATGCCAACTTTACAGCCACTTTGGAAATCATTATGGAGAATACTCAGAAAAATGGAATAAACCTACCACAAGACACATCAACTCCACTCTTAGGCATATATCCAAAAGATTCACATTCTTACATCAAGGGTATAAGTTCCACTATGTTCCTAGCAGCATTATTTGTATTAGCCAGAACCAGGACACAACATAGATGCCCCTCAACCAAAGAGTGGATAGAGAAAATGTGGTGCATTTACACAATGGACTACTCTTCAGGAGAAAAAAAACTATGGAATCCTGAAATTTTCAGGCAAATTGATGGCACTAGAATAAACCATCCAGAGTGAGGTAACCCAGCCACTGAAAGAGAAAAATGGCATTTACTCTCTCATATATGGATGTTATACATATATCTGTGGTGTGCCAGCCTACTATCCCATGACTAGAGATTCTGGGAAGGAGAACCTTCATTCAATGGCTGATGGAAGCAGAGGCAGACTCCCACAGCTAAACACTGAACTTACTTCATGTATACCAGTGACAGAGAGGGAGGACTGATGAGCAAAGTGGTTAAGACTGGGCTGGTTTAACCCCTTGAAACAGCTGACCTGACAAGGTTAAGCTCTTGAATCCCAGACTGATGGCTGGGATTTCAGCATGGGAGTGATCAAGACTCCCTGAATGTGCGTGAATGTGGGGGTCTAGGTAATCTATTGGGCCTTGGTTAGTAGATCGATATTTATCCCGGGTATGCAAATGAAGTTTTGGTACCCATGCAACAATGAGAGATGCACTCTTACCAGGGATTCCCAAGGGATGGGCTAGGCCCTGCCCTGGATGAAATGACAGACTATGGACACCCCCATGGATTGCCTCATCCTCCCTGTGGAAATGAGGGGATATTGGTGGGGTTGGTGTGAGGATATGGGAGGAGGGGAGGGAGATTGGACCTGGAATTGATATATGAAGCAACCTTGCTTCCATTTAAATTTAAATATAAAAATTAAAATTAAATAAAAAGATTGATTTATTTAAATAAAATTAATTTAAAAGAAAAATAAGGTAGCTCACAGAATGGGGACAGGGTCTACAGTGAGCCTAAGATAGTCTCTTGAGATTAAGATCCATTTTTTCTGGAAGCAACAGTCCATCAACTCCACAAACCTAATGCATAGACACCATCAAAGAGATGGTCAGATATCTTCTCAAAGGATACCAGCATCAACACACTCTCGTTAGTCTTGACCAGGCTAACCTGGTAATACCCAGATCTTCACTCATGTCCTAGGAAAGGTGGTCTAATGAGTCTCAGGCCACATCAGCAAGTACCAAAACAAAGCACAAGATGATATCCCAGCAGCAGAATCAATAGGAACAGCCAAGTAACTATTCAAAGCACCACCACAGCCTGATGGTTTTCAGGTCATCTTCATAGTCACCAAAGCAATTGATGATCCAAGGACAGGAAGTCTCTCAATTGTACCCAGAAACTGTGCCACAAAGAGGTTGGAATGTGTGTTTTAAATGGGTGTTGTTTTCCTATTCTATGATCAATAAGGTAATAATACAAACAATTAAGGTAATTCCAATCAAAGATACTTGCCAAATGTACACAAGACTCACACAGAACCAGTGCTGTCAACATCTTCTCATGTGTGGGTAAGGTTCATCAATCCACACCTGAGGATTTATAGCCAGCTAGTAGTCATTGGGGAACAGAGACAGACATATTCTTCAGTGGTGTAATCCATGGTGACATAGCCCTAGTCGAATAAATAATCTTCCTGTCAAACCTGCCCTTGTAAGCAGCCATAATGACATTCATTGTGTCGTTTAAAAAACATTTAAAAATAGAAGGTCTAGATAGGAAGAGGAAGGGGATAAGGCAGAGTGGGAAGTGCACCCGTGAGATTAAGTGGAAGTGAATATGACAAAGTATGTCAGTATATGCATACATAAAGACATCATGATGAAATCCATGTTATACATTTTAAATTATTCTTATGTTTCATTAATATGTGCTAATAAGAGCATTTGAGAACACAAAGTCAATGGCTCATGAGGAAGAGTATCAAAGTTTGACCTCTGTCCTCCACCTAAATGGAGGGGCACACACATGATTACGCAGCCACATGTGCATACAAAAATAGACATAAAACCTGTATTGCAGATCCAGCAAAATACCATAACCATTAAAAAATTCACATTCAGATGTCATTGATATAACTGGTGTAGTCTATTTTTTTGGTGTTGTAAGTAAGCTCAGGTACTCAGGGATATTTACTATGACCATGCTGTCCATCTGAGCTACAAGTCTGCTTCCATAATGTCCTGTACTGCAGTATGAGGAAAGGGTCATGTAAGCACGATGCACTATTGTATGAGGAGGAAGCAAACAATCATATCAACTTCAGCCTGAAGTTCCACTTAAGAGCAAGTTTATTTTACTGCATGGTTGCATGTGTGCATACCTGTTTATGTGGGTGCCTGCCTGCATATGTGCATGTGCCTGCATCCCTGTTTGTGTGTGTGTGTTCTTCCTTTCATGTATAGTGGTCAAAGAACAACCATGAAGGTCCTTTCTTAGTTGCTCTCAAACTTGTTATTTTCAGATATTGTCTGTCATTGGCCAAGGATCAACCAATCTGGCTAGGCAGACTGGGTAGTGAACCACAGGACACTGCTGTGTTCATTTTCCCAGTGTTGAGATTATAAGCATGCATCACCACACCCATATTTTAGAGATTCTGAGGCTCAAACTCAGTCCTCCAGCCTGTGAGCAAGCATGTTATTGACTGAGTCATTTCCTCAGGTCTACTGTCCTCTTTGCATACCCCTTTCTAACCTCTCAGTTGTCTGTCGCCTGTAGTCTGTTGTGTCCCTGTGTCCCTCTGTACATTTGATGACACCACTGCCAAAGTACCAGACCACTTTGCATACAGTACACATGGTTCCTTGCGGATCTATGCTTTTGAAGACACCACCTGACTCTCCTCCACTTCTGCTCATGTTGCCAGTTGACAGTCCTCCTAAATGGCCAGTCAGAGGCTGAAGGGCAAGGATGGGATGTGGCTCAATGGTACACAGTGTAGCATATTTAAAAAACTTGATTCTGTATGTGCCTTCAATATCAACACATATTATCCCATACTCGATACTGAAACCACTCTGGCATTCATTGTACTGGTCAATCATGGAGGGCATGGGGACCCATGAGGGTGAAATACAGGACAGGCTGGGACCTGGTTTGTAGAGCAATTTTCAGATGTGATGGGGGACTGATTTCTGTGTCTGCAGGACTATGGTGGCTGTAATCAAGACCACACTGCTGGGGTCAGTCCCATCCTTCTCACACTGGCATTCGGGAACCCATGACATTACCTGTGACTAAAGAACCATAGTGGTTCTGAATCCAGACATGAGGGCAACTGCAGAGTGTGAGACCCAGAGTCATGATGTATGGAGAAGGTAGCTGCACCTCCAACAGTGTGTGGTGGATGGGATTGAAAGCTAACAGCCAGATTCCTGCCACATTGGCCTCTGAGGTCTGGAAAGGAGGGTTTCCACCTTCAGCCTGGGGTACTGGGGTGACATCACAAGTACAAGGAAGAGGAAATGAGATAGGTTTTCTAGCTGCAGTTCTTTGGTTGCTAGTTATGGATTCAGCCTCCCAGAAACAGGGTTAATGCTCATAGTGGCAGACACATGCTGTGACATGAACGGCCTTGAACTAGGCCTGGGAAACAGTGCTGTGGTGGACGTCCCTCCTGAGCAGAACCATCCATCAGGATACTGGAGACTGCCCTGCCTAGGCTCATGCACCCATCAAATAGGAGTCCCATGCTTCTCCAAGGGCTGGAAGGCACCTTGAGTCTCAGTTGCCTTTCTACCAAAATGATGAAGCTCTCATAGGAACTCAGGGACTGGCATTGAGCTGGGCCAATGTAGCAGCACAAGCAGAAACATCCTTCCCTAATAATATCATGGAGCCCAACCTTGTCCCATCCTGGTGGATCTCCCACATCCAAGCACCTGGATCTGGGATTATCCTCCATTTACAAGAGCAAAGTGGGTGTTCCTCACAAATCCTGTGGTTGAACATGGAGAAAGACACCAGTTGCAAGGCAGCTCAATCTGAAGTTGTTATTTTAGTTCCAGAACAATTAGCTATAATAATGCAGGAGGCATTCACCACTAGAAAATAGAGACAGCCTACTTGGTAAGTGGCACTTCTGCCTGGTCCCAGGATGGCTTTCTGATCCCTCAGTGGGCTTCAATGGAGCCTAAGCTGTTACCAGGCCCTCTGGTCCACCGAGACCTAAAAGGGCTAAGGAGGGAGAAAAGAGATAAGTTGACCCTGTACATCAGGGGTATCCATGAACCATGTCTAGACATTGTCCCTCTCCAGAATGCCCTATGCTAGGATCCCTCTGGGGACATCAGTCAAGAGATCAACGTTGAGTATGCAGCACAGCTGAGGTGGAGCGAGGGAGGAATTTGACAGCTGACACAGCAGGTTCCCATCTGGCCTGTGTCTTAACTGCTTTCCTTTCCCAGGTCCACACAACTACAGCCTGAGGTGGATCAGGACAAAGCCCAGGGTGGGAGCCACTTGCAGAAGGAGCTGCAACAGCAAGAGCCACCTGCTGAGCCTCATCCCAGGCAAGTACTGAACTCCTGAGATGCTAGAGAGGAATTGCTACACTTTTTTTGAAAAACCTGTTAAAATGTGTCACTTCCTTACAACGCCAGCTCCTGGATTTATGTCTGTACCTTTCAAACTCAAGCAAATTTCATTTTTTCTTTGGATTTTGGCTTCTATTTTTGCTTTTCCGTTTTTTGTTATAGTTTTGCTATTTGATTTTTTGCTTTTGTTATCGTTTTCCATAATTTCCTAAGGTCATTCTCTGTTTTGTATTTCTGTCATTTTAAAGCCCCTTTTGAAAAAAATTGTTTTTTAAATTTATTTTTCAGTTTAAATTTAGATAAGAAACAAGGTTGCTTCACAAGGTTGTTGTTTATTCACAAGTCAGTTCAAGGTCCCTCTCCCTTTCCCTCCCCTCCTCCCCATGCCCTCCCCCCACAACCCCCCCATTATCCCCTCATTTCCCCAGGGAGGGTGAGGCCCTCCATGGTGGAGTCCATAGTCTGTCATTTCATATAGGGCAGGGCCTAGACCCTTCCCCAAGAGTTCAGGGTGAGAGTGCACCTCACATTGTTGGATGGAAGTCCAAATTCCGTGTGTATACTCGGGATGGGTAATGATCTGCTGCCCAAGGCTCAATAGATTACCTAGGCCTCCTCACTGACACTCACATTCAGGGGGTCTTGATCAGTCCCATGCTGGATTCCCAGTCTGATGCCTGGGATTCAAGAGTTAACCTTTGTCAGGTCAACTGTTTCTGGAGGTTAAACCAGCCCAGTCTTAATCCCTTTGATCATCAGTCCTCCCTCTCTGTTACTGGCTTTCTTGAGTTCAACTCAGTACTTAACCGAGGGAGTCTGCCTCTTCTTCGATCAGCCACTAAATGAAGTTTGTGTTACCCACACTCTCTGACCATGGGATTATAGGCTGGCACTCCCCAGATCTATGTCTAAAATCCATATATGAGAGAGTACATGCCATGTTTCTCTTTTTGTGACTGGGTTACCTACTCAGGATGGTTTCTTCTAGTGTCATCCATTTGCCTGCGAATCTCAGGATTCCATTGTTTGAAAACAATTGTTTTTATGAATAAAATCAGTTTGTAACTGTTCAATCTTAACCACAAGTCTTTATTAAGGTGTGGTGTCACATTCCTATATCCTCACAGCTCACATATAAAGGTGAATTTCTGCAAGTGCCATGCAGCATAATGAGTTCCCAGCCAGCTGGACCACGTTGGTGAATGTTGACATTGAGTATGTATAGAAGAACTTTAGATCTTTGATACAGACATCATGATGGAATCCATTTCCATTCTGTATTCACATTGTTGTTTATTTAACTACATCTGTTATATGGGCTCTATAGACACAATTTCACGAATTGGTCTTAAGGACCAAATTATTGAGAAATATAAATATATGCTCTGTATGCTCTTGAGCAATAAAATCATTCAAAATATCAAATTATTGCATTAAAGAAATCGGGAAACTCAGAGCTATGTGACTCTGTTTTTCTTGTAATATGGCATCATTGATAAACACATCACTTTGGGAAATAGCTTTTGATAACCACCTTTGCTCCTGATACTGCAATTGCCTCTAATGCTTGCAGTTCACATAGTGGCCAGAAGAGGGCATTGGGTTCTTTGTCATCAATGGTTGTTAGGTGCCATGTGAGACATTAGCAAATATTCTTAAATTATGTGGCATATCTCCAGCTTCTGTTCTTGACATTTGTTCTTCAAACCATAGGTGCTGTATTAGTTAGACTGGATCACCCATAACTGTGGTTACAATTTCAAGGTCATTTTCCTCATGCTGTAATCTGTTTAGGGATTGTTTATTATATATACACACACCCATATATATACATATATATATATATATACATATATATAAATATAGTGCTTCAGTCAGTAGGCAATATATGTTATTAAATATTACAGATTATAGTAAACTGTGATACTTTTAGCTTGTTATTTTAGTCAGGGTCTCTATATGCTCAGAAATGTACTGAGCATAGATATTTGATCATCAAAGACTTCCAAGACCTACAATATATGGCATTCATATGTTTTACAATGCTTTTGAAATGACACAGAGTTGCTGCTAGCATCAAGGAGCTATACTGGTAATAATGTAGGCACTCAAGACCCTTCATTTGGAGTTTGTTTTCTACTGGCAAATATGTCCTACTGGGAAAATAACTGCCATTGCTACCATTTCCAACAATGGACTTACTGTCCTAAATGGCCAAGCAGGAGAGAAGCAAAAAAGAATGCCAAATCTTACCAAGATATGGTAGGACAATCTTTCAAATTTTCCTGCTTGTGGTCAGATATTCTAGGCCTCAGCCAATGTTGACTCACAAACATTACTATGAGATCTTAGGTATCTGTCCAGGTAGCCAGCCATTTTTGTCATTTCTTACACCTTTAAGAAGTTACCTGTTAGTACTTCCTGTTTACTGAAGTAATGTTATTTTTCTTTTTTGGTCTGTGATGAGTTAAAGACTAGATATTCACAACCAATATCCTCTTTTATCTTATAGAGCATATTAGGTACAATACTTTCTGGAATAGGAGAGGTATTGGAGTAATCTCAGTAACATGCCATTTACACTTGACCTGAATATTTAGTATGAGCTTTTTGCTTAATGCTGGTTGTAGGTCTACTTTGTGTATGTTGTTACCTTTCTCTTAGACTAAACTTGCTATGTTATCATTGTATATAATGTTTGTATCAGGGATAAAACCCTTTTATTTAGACAAATGGAGGAAGCATAGGGGCAACATTTCCCGCCAATACATTTTTGGTCCCTGCCATAGGATGTGGATTTAGTGTGCAAATGTGAACCCTTATAAGGAAGAGAGTTATCTCCCTCTATCTCTTTTGTGGTGGTCAGAGCATCATATATCACAGCATCCTGCACCTGAGGGCAGCTATTTATTCTCATTGTGTGAGTTCCCCCCAAAATTTCTGTTATTATTTTTGGGAGTTCCTGTATTTGCTTATTCCATCATTATACAAAGAGTCAAGTCTCTGGTGACATGTAAGGATAGGTCCATGACATATATATGCTCTGATTCCCCAACTGGTTTCCGAGAGTACAGGATCATTCTGCAGCATCACTTATTGTGAGAGATCTGTCACCTCTCACCTAGGGAACAACTTATACTAGGCACATCTGATGAAATGTTGGGCATATTTGTCCCTTCATGGGCCAGGATGTTGGGAAAGCGATTTTGATATAAAGAAAGGTCTCCAGCTAAACAGTGTTTGGAGGAAGCTTTAGAGCAGGAACAGTGCATGGAGCCTGCAGCAGAGGACACCGCTTCTGGAGAAGAGCATATCCTTGTAAGCCTGAGACATGTGAGGGACAGTTAAACCTGGCATTTCCCATGGCTCATCTCAGTGTATATTGAGGAAGCATTTCCTTCTAGTGAATTTTTTAATTGTATAGCTCCAGGGAGTGGATTATACTTCTAAGATTGATGTGAGTCATAGACATGAAATATGAATTAAGTAATCTTGTGGATCCCCAGAAACGTGCTGAGAATCTAGGGCCTCTGCAAGGTCAGCATTGAGAGAAAAAGGCCAGAAGATTTGATTACTCTCTGTCATTGTCCACATTCTCTTTCTGAGCTGACCCTGAGACAAAAGTACCATCTATAGACACACTGAAATCTAGGTCAACCATGGTTTGGAATACACAACCAAGTTCCTCCTATATTGAGTGGAGCACCTTGTCTATGTCATCAGTATCTGGAAGGAGTCTGGGATCAGCTACACCTCCCTCACATGTGGGTCCTCAGCAGTGTTTGGCTGGTTTGGGAAAAGCTACCAGATGGATCGATTAACTTGGCTTCTTCTACTTGCAATTGAGCAAGTAGATAATGAATTCATATCAGCATTTCCCAAGGTAGTCTCTCCTTTTTATCCGGTGAGTACTAAACATATTAGGTGGGTGTTTTGTTGTTGCTATTGTTTTTCATTTTTCTAACACAGGGTTTCACTGAGTAACTGCCCTGATTTGGATGTACTGAACTCACAGTGTAGATCAGGATAGCCTTGAATTCGAAGAGCTCTCTGTGTCTGCCTTCCTAGTGTAGTGATGAAAGGTATGTGCCTCCACTGCCCAGATAAATTTCTCGAATAGAAAGCATTCTGCCAGTCATTCACAAGGGGACATACTCGGAGTAGACAACCTGACAATTGAGTCTCTTCATGCAGCCTGTCCTGTAATTGTTGTAAATGATGAATGGAGTTCCAGACCTGGGATGTAATTCAGTTGCAGACTAGTTTCTGAGCATGCATAATGACAGTCCTAGTACTCATGCCTAGAAGTAAAGAAAAAAACTCCATTTACTCAGACACGTATGTTACATTTAAAGGGGGTTCTTCATAGAGTTTCTTAGTAGTCCACAACCAGCACACTGATCGTGGTTGTTAGCGTCGAGGAGGGAGAAATGTAGACATAGAAATGGAACAGGGTCCCACCAGCCACGTATAGAAGACCAAGAGAACCAAGAATAGACAGGAAAAAAGAAAGCACATATCTGCTAAGAGAAGCTTTTCCTTGCTAGCCGCTTTGGTATATCCCCCGCCAGTCGCCTGGGCTCTGCCACATTGTAGTCCCCAAATAACACACAAGACGCTGTAATAATTATGAAGCTGTTGGCCTTGCTTGTTTCTTACTGGCTAGCTCTGACTTAAGTAATTACCCCATAATTGTTAATCTATGTATGTCTCTTACCGGAGAATAGTTCCGGGCTCCTACCCCATGGCGTTACATGATGACTCTCTCGTGTTTCTACTTCCCAGAGTCGTCCTGGACTCCTAGTCGCTACTGTCTAGGTTTCCTATTGGCTCAACAGTACTTTATTAACAAATGCACAGGACTTCCCCCAACATCTCCTCTTTTCTGTTTAAACAAAAAGAAAGGTCTTAACTTTAACACAGTCAAATTGTATATAACAGAACAGGTATCAAATAAGAACATAGTTACAATATTTTAGCAAGATTTAAAGAAAATATCATCCATCCCATCCTTGTGAGTCCAAAGTTCTATATGTAGCTTATCTTTTATCATAACTAAGGAAAACTATAATTATAACTATCTATCTTCAACTCCATCAAAGACCACAGAAGGATAATATATAAACACTAGGATTGACAGAGATATCTTACTGCCTGGACAGTCACCCGAAGTTCCTCTGTAATGTTGGGGCATCCATCTTCAGCCCATAGGCCACAATGTGTCCAGAAAAGCAGGAAATTTCAAACTGTCCATCTGCATTGGCAGTCTGTCAGTCATTTCTCTGTCCTGTAGAAAGTCTGGTAGACACTTCCATGAAGCAGGAACCCTGTAAGACTGAGTTTAGCAGTCACTTTTCTGTGGGTTCTGCATGTCCAGTTTATACAGCAACAGTCAAGCAGTCTAGGCAAGGGCAGTTTCTTGCCCAAATGGCTAATCTTGCCATGTTGAAAGCAAACTCCATAACAAGTTTATTCGATGCCAATCTTCCTCTCAGACGTAATTGGTGCTGCCAGGAGCAGACATTTCTCATTGTAAAGAAAAACCCTAAACCATTTTAAATGCCATTTTCTGAAGGTCTTTGAGAGGTTTGAAGACTGTCTATCTATCTTAAATATATTTCTGTATATCTAGAAAACCTAACTAACCTAATTATAAATACTGACTATTATAAGTAACTATCTATAATCTGTATTTAATTACACATTACATTTTAAAAGATCAGTATAAGCACAATACTTAGTCAAGAGGAGAAATATACATATCACAAAATTGACCTTGAATTTGTATCAATAAATGAAAAACAATACCCATACCATAATTCCCCTTTTTACCATTAAAAGGAGATCGGTTGTGATCATTAATCAATTATAAACAATCCCATTTAAATGAAAACAAAGATTTATAAACAAGATGGGAATTAGGACGTCGCTCATTCCAAACTGCTTCGTCCTGGAAGGGGGCACCGTTCATACCATGGGGGTCATGACAAAACTCAGAATCCTGTATAAGTCCTTATTTTCGTGGTCTGTAAAGCTGCATCATCTTAGCTGTTTCAGTTGTTGAAACACCTGGTCCACTGCTTCCGAGGGTCTTGGTTTGTCAAACCACAGAAGCCTGGAAGGAATCCTCAGCTTTTCATTTTCTGTAGAAACGTAAATAAAATCTCCTTTTCCGAGTAACATATCCTTATACTTAAATTTTGAAGTTAAGGTAGTTTCAAAAGATATAAGTTGAATTAATTCAGCAGCATTTATAATCAAGTGTACTTTAGCAGTTCCTTCCTGAGTAATCAAAAAACTGAAAAACATAATAGCATACAGTATCCAGACTCTCTGTGTATTTTCCATCTTTACGTGGCTTATTTATTTATCTATTATTACTTTATTTATTTTACTTTTATTTATTTTTCTCTGAGACAGGGTTTCTCTTTGGAAATCCGCCTGCCTCTGGAGTAAATCCTACCGGCCACATGGCGAGGAATAAGGACTTACTTGTTTTGCGAAATCATCAACATTGAACTGACAGGAAAAATTTTAGTGACCAACATCCCTACCCTCCATGTTGTTACACTCCTCACAGGGTCCTCCTGCTGGTGAATGTCACAGTTCTCAGTAATTCTAGTCACAGGTTTTCTGTATGTCAAGCTGATTTTTGGTGCTTCCTTTTCTTCAGGAGAATTGAGTAAATAGACACATTGATCTGATTGGGGGTGCACCACCTGAAGGTGAGTTGCTATTTGACTCAGTGATGAGTACACAACTATAAGGGGTGTCTTCTGAGGAGGCCTTGATCCTAGTGTGGAGAACGCTATGTGATCCAGGTGTCTGTGGCTTCTTTGTCTTCCTAAGTTTTCCCTCAAGACCTGATAGCAGAGGAGGAAAGGCAGTCATATGGAAAGAAGCCTGTCTGGGTCACAGTCTAGACAAAACAAGGGCCTAGAGCAACACTGATTGAAACAATTGATCTTAAGAGTTAAGAATAGGCAGTCATTTTTGTATTAATAAAAATAGTCATTTTACTCAATAGTGACATAAAGGGACCACAATATAAACATTCAATAGCTTTGGCAAAATAGGAAACCAACAAGAAAAAAAGAAAGAGCAAATGAAATAAAGCCTCAAACCATAACAAAGAATGATAAAAAAACAAAGCAAACAAAACCAACCAAAATACAAATTAAGCTAAACCGCCTGCTTAATTAAAAGTTTAACTTAACCTTGTTTCATATTGTGTAGCACAGATCTACAGCCTGTGGCTGACCTTGGAGACATGGTAGGAAGGCAGTCATCAATTGTAAAAAGCCTTTTCAAATCTAGTATACACATGCCTCCTTGGGGCTTTGCAGTGTGCCTTCTGCCGACGCCTTGGTCCAAGATGGACAATGCCGTGGGTCCAAGTTGTCAGTGTCTTCTTTGGCCTACTCACTTCTCTCTGGAGCTTTGAGAAGGAAAGGTTATCAGTCCTAGAAGCAACCTGGTTGGGGCATAGGCTAGACAAAACCTGGGGCTACTGACACACAGGAAGCCAAAATCAAGGCCCCCATCCACCATGAATTCCATGGTTGCAGGGATTAGGATGCAAATGTGACCCACTTGCCCTTGAGATTTAGTGCTCTAGCTGTAGCAGCTCTGTCTGTAGGAGCCTGTCTTCCGGGCTGGAGTATGTTTCAGCTCACATTGGAGATTGTCTGACCTTAGGGAGAAATGCCCTTAGGGAACGGGCCTGGTGGGGACCTGATATGTCAAGTTTTGAGCCTGAATGATCTCTGATCAGCTGGACAGTACAGCAAGAAGACTCATGTGAGGTCATTTCTGCATTCCAACAGGGAGACAGCACAGAGTGTACATGGATCTGAATTTTTCTCCACTGTGAAAGACAGCTACAAGATGAACTGGCAACTACAGTGTGCTGGCAAAAAAGAGCAGTACATTTCTCCAGTTGTCTATATTGATAGTCTGTAGCAAGGAGTAACACTGTAGCAATGTACATGGCATGGATTAGACACCAGGTGAATGTGAGCCACCTGGGAAACTGAATGTAGACCCTCTAAGGGAGCCTACAAAACACTGCAGTTTGGGCGCTGATTATTCCTACAGCATAGATAACTGCTTCAACTCAACTCCTAAACCACTCATTCTTCTTATAGCCAGAAAACTCTTTTCACAGGAAACAGATGAACAGCAGGAGTGAGCTGCATGCAGATCTGCACAAAGGTAGGAACTCATCTCTAAGGGTAACGTTTTGGGAAGTAATTAAAGTGTCAGGAGGTCACACTGTCCTCCACAACTAAACCTCCACCTGCTAGGTTTAGGACTAAAAAAGGAGATTTGTGGGAAGACTCAGCCAACAAAGTACTCACAAGATAATAGAGCGCTCAGAAGGGAATAAGGGGTGCACATCCCCAGAAACGCTAAGAATCAAACATCGTGTTTCCTGGTGAAGTTCTGTTGACTGAGCCAGCACAATACTTTGAGGTGTTCTTTCCCTGGCTGTGCCTAAGTGGTATGCAGATGGCAAGAATGCCCAAAAGGACTGAATACAGGTTAAGGTGACCTTCATCGGTGTAACTGTTCCTCCCTGCTTAGACTCCTGCTTCATTTCAGAGATATTGAAATGATCCTGCAACTTCTCTGCCAAGTCCTTTTGCTGGGTGAGCAGCTCCTTCTACTTCAACAGGATTTTCAGTCTTTCATCCATACTGTCTTCCTCCTGTTCATTATAAGAATGTGCTCTCAGTGGAGGGTTGCACTCACATAAACTCATGAACAAACACACATTTATGTATGCACACATACAAGCACATCTTTTTTTTTGGTTTTTCGAGACAGGGTTTCTCTGTGGCTTTGGAGGCTGTCCTGGAACTCGCTTGGTAGTCCAGGCTGGTCTCGAACTCACAGAGATCCGCCTGCCTCTGCCTCCTGAGTGCTGGGATTAAAGGCGTGTGCCACCAACGCCCGGCTACAAGCACATCTTTATGCAGCAATATGTTTAGTGTTCCAGTTAGTTCTTATATAAGGAGCACTCTCCAGGGATACTAAGGAGAAGATTAACTTGTTGGAAGGTAGTAGAACACATTAGCCATGAGAGATAGACAGCTCAGTCATTGAAGTGCCTATCCTGTAAATTTAATTCCCAAACCAGTGGACCTCTGGTGTCCTGTCCTGTTAGCCAAATCTGCTTAGGAAGTTCCCCAGGCTGTTCAGTGTAGGAATGTTCCCCATCATAGGACCACTGGATGGTGGTCATTCAAGTCACTGGTATTGTTCACTGCTTCCCCATTGCCCCCAAAGTGAGCAACTTCCTCCAAAAGCTGCTCCCTTTACCACATGCTGCGTCATTTTGAACCCAAAGCAATGAGCTTAGAAATCTAGAAAATCACAAAATAAACGACTCCTTTCTTTTAAGTGATGGTTACAGGGATTTGTTTGAGTGACAAATGGCTAAATAAGTAAGGCCAAATGATTGCGTGTATGTTTAATGCTGAACAATGTTCCATTAAAGGGCTCACCCACACTGTAATTTTCCACACACTGATGCTGGGCATCTGAATACCTTCTACTTCAAGACTACTCCTAGGAATGTATTACAACTCTAATGTCCCCTGGATTCTCTGTGGATACCTACTACA
>NW_024431093.1:0-698 GCF_017639785.1 Mesocricetus auratus
GAGATTCTCACAGAGAGTTGTATTGTTAGTTTTCGTGAAGTTGATGACACAGATTCACACACAGAGTTGTATCGTTAGTTTTCATGAAGTTGAGCACATAGTATCACACACAGTGTTGTATCGCTAGTTTTCATGGCGTTAAGCAAGGAGATTCTCACAGAGTGTTGTATCGTTAGTTGTCATGAAGTTGAGCACATAGTATCACACACAGTATTGAATCGTTAGTTTTCATGAAGTTAAGCACGGAGATACACCAACAGGTTGGAACGTTAGTTTTCATGAAGTAAGCACAGAGATTCCCACACTGTGTTGTATCGTTACTTTTCGTGATTTTGAACACATAGTTTCACACACAGTGGTGTGTCGTTAGTTTTCATGAAGTTGAACACATAGGTTCACACACAGTGTTGTATCGTCACTATTCATGAAATTAAGAAAAGAGATTCCTACACAGTGTTTTATCGTTAGTTTTGTTGAAGTTCAGCACATAGTTTCACACACAGTTTTGTATCGTTAGTTTTCATGAAGTTAAGCTGGGGGATTCTCACACAGTGTTGTATCGTTAGTTTCATTAAGTTGAGCACATAGTATCAAACAGAGTGTTGTATCATTAGTTTTCATAAAGTTAAGCACGGAGATTCTCACAGAATGTTGTATCGTTATTTTCATGAAGTTGAGCACATAGTATCACATACAGT
>NW_024431094.1:0-3492 GCF_017639785.1 Mesocricetus auratus
TGTTACGCATTTTGGCAGGGATCCTGATTCCTTGATTGTGCCTTATACTGCTGCACAAGTTCAGACCTTGGCAGCCACATCTAGTGATTGGGCAGTTTTAGTTACTTCCTTTTCAGGACAAATTGATAATCATTTTCCAAAGCATCCAATTTTACAGTTTGCCCTAAACCAGGCTATAGTGTTTCCACAAGTGACAGCTAAAGACCCACTCCCAGATGGGACTGTGGTGTACACTGATGGATCGAAAACTGGTATGGGAGCTTATGTGGTCAAGGATAGGGTTATATCTAAACAATATAATGAAACTTCACCTCAAGTTGTAGAATGTCTGATAGTACTGGAGGTTCTTGAGGCTTTTCCAGGACCCCTCAATATTGTATCAGATTCCTCTTATGTGGTTAATGCAGTTAATCTCCTTGAGATAGCTGGAATAATAAGATCCTCCAGCAGAGTTGCTAACATCTTTCAGAAGATACAAGCTGCCTTGTTAAATAGGAGATTTCCTGTTTTCATTACCCATGTCCGAGCACATTCTGGACTCCCAGGTCCCATGTCCTTAGGGAATGACTTAGCGGACAAGGCTACAAAGCTGGTGGCCGCTGCCTTGTCTACCCACACACAAGCAGCAAAAGAATTCCATCAGCGCTTTCATGTGACGGCTGAGACCTTGCGCCGTCGTTTTGCTCTATCCAGGAAAGAGGCTAGGGAAATTGTTACTCAATGCCAGAATTGCTGCGAATTCTTACCTGCTCCCCACGTGGGAATAAACCCACGTGGCATTAGACCATTGCAGATGTGGCAGATGGATGTTACTCATATTCCCTCTTTTGGAAGGCTTCAATATGTTCATGTTTCTGTTGACACCTGTTCTGGCGTAATGTTCGCCACGCCCCTAACAGGGGAAAAGGCCTCATATGTGATTCAACATTGCCTTGAGGCCTGGAGTGCTTGGGGAAAACCCAGAATTTTAAAAACAGACAATGGACCAGCATATACCTCTCAAAAATTCCGACAGTTTTGTCGGCAAATGGATGTTACCCATCTAACTGGCCTACCTTATAACCCTCAAGGACAGGGCATTGTGGAACGTGCCCATCGTACACTCAAATCATATCTGATTAAACAAAAGGGGAGTATTGAGGATGTTCTACCCTCGGTACCAAGAGTTGCTGTGTCCATGGCACTTTTTACCCTTAATTTCTTGAACTCTGATGCCCAAGGCCACACTGCGGCCGATCGCCACAGTTTAGAGCCTGATAGGCCAAAAGAATTTGTAAAATGGAAAGATGTGCTAACTAATGAATGGAAAGGCCCGGATCCTATTCTAATAAGATCCAGGGGAGCTGTGTGTGTTTTTCCACAGGAGGAAGAAAACCCCCTGTGGATCCCTGAAAGACTCACTCGAAGAGCTCCTTCACAACTCCAGAATAAGAAGGATGGAGGCCAAGTGGGTGATGAAGACTCTCCTACTCGGGATGATGGTTCCTAGTATGATGGGAGAGTTACGGTGGGCCATCATGTCTACCTTCCCCTACCGATGCCAGTGATGCATAATGCCCAGGAGTTCCCTAGATTTTTCACAACTAATAGAGAGTTGGGGCTTGCCTTTTGCCTTTAGATCCTCAGATACAGAGTTTTCAGGATGAGAGAACCTTGTCATTGGTAGGAAGCTTGTGCTTTACTGTGATTTCTTCATTAAAGGATAATTTTATTCATATGGATCCAGAAAGATCTAATGCTAATCCTTTTGAATTAATGGAAGCTGTACTGATCTTTCTCCTATGGCAATGATTGCTGGAGGATATAGTGAGAAGGGACAGATTACTTTTGATTGGAAAGGGGCATTAGGCAACAGTCTGAGTGAGGGACAGAGCTCTGGATCATCTGATTGGTCCTCCTCCAATGTTAAGTATACCCCTTTTAAGAGAACTAATTATTCAGCTGCTCCAATTTGTGTTTGGCTGCCCTTTATTTGGGTTGTGAGTAATGATACCTTAGGTAAGAATCAGAAAGAAATAAATTGCTCTGCTTAGAATTGTTTTTATGCATTATGCTGGGATGCTATTAAGCACCCTTTTGCTTTGGTAATGCGCATGCCTCGATTTGTTCCAGTTCCTGTTGAGGTGCCAAGTAGTTTGAGTTTGTTTAGGGAAAAGCGAGATTTTTGGGATCTCTGCTATTATTGTGGGCCTGATAGCTGCCGCCGCGGTTACTGCTTCGGTTACCGCCTCGGCCCTTGCACTTTCCGCCACTGTGCAGACAACTCAAACCATTAATGAACTATCAGCCACTGTGACCATGGCCCTAGATAAACAGGCCACTGCCAATTCTCAGATACAAGGAGGCCTGATGTTGGTAAACCAACAGATTAATTTGGTTCAGGAACAATTGGATATATTGTGGCAGATGGCCCAATTGGGATGTGAACAAAAGTTGCCTGGCCTTTGTGTCACTTCAGTACAATATGAGAATTTTACAAGAGCAGCTAACCTGTCAAAAGCTCTGTCTCAACATTTATTACAGAATTGGACTTTTGAGTTTGAGCAGACACTCCGTGAGTTGAGAGTGGCGATCCTGCAAGTGAATTCGACGCGTCTGGATCTTTCTCTGATGGAAGGCCTCTCCTCCTGGATTTCATCTGCATTTTCTTATTTTAAGGAATGGGTGGGGGTGGGATCATTTAGCCTAGTTCTCTGCTGTGGAATAGTGTTGATGCTTTGGATGGTGTGTAAGCTCAGAGCCCAAACAAAAGAGACAAAGTGATGGTGGCACAAGCACTTGCTGCCTTAGAACACGGAGCCTCCCCTGACATTTGGTTAACCATGTTAAAGCAATAGGTCGCTGGCCTCCCGGCTCTTGCACCCCACGAGGCTAGTCTCATTGCACGGGATAGAGTGGGTAGGCTTCAGCAGCCCAAGGAGTTGCAAGGCTAAGCACTGCACAGGAGAGGTCTGCGGTATAACGACTTTCTCCTGGGAGATAAGTCATCTTGCATGAAGGTTCTATGTCATGATCTCCTTCCCCCAGAAAAACGACATCGGGACTGGTCAGGGCTCCCTCTGGGGATAAGACCCTGGAGAGGAGCTTTGTACATGTTCCAAATTTGCACATGGGGATTTGACCTCTATCTCCACTCCAAAGTTGTGGGTGTCCTATGGCTTCAAAAATAAATGAATAGGGGGAGAGATGTCCCGCGCTACCATCTCGCCAGCAAGAACGATGCAGGACACTTGGATCCTTCTGCAGTAAAGCTTTAATACATCTTGAGAGATAGATGATCAGCTTCTGAGAGGGAGACCCCAAGCTAAGAAACCCAGCCCCTTATATAAGCCTAGGAGCTCCGAAGTGAGACGTGTAGAGCCGGGATTGGTGGTTTGCTCATCACCCCAGATGACGGGTGAGGCACAGCTTAAGCGGTAAACTCCAACTGACAGCAGATGTCCAGCGCCATCTTCTAATAGGCGATAGCGATAGTGAGGGCGGCTCCTCACA
>NW_024431095.1:0-338 GCF_017639785.1 Mesocricetus auratus
GTCGGCATTCCCACCAGCAATGGAGGAGTGATCCTCTCTCTCCACATCCTCTCCAGCATAAATTGTCTTCGGTGTTTTTGATTCTAGCCATTCTGACAGGAGTAAGATGGTATCTCAGAGTTGTTTTGATTTGCATTTCCCTGATGGCTAAGGATGTTGAGCACTTTCTTAAGTGTCTCTTGGCCATTTTAGCCTCCTCTACTGAGAATTCTCTATTTAGCTCTGTACCCCACCTTTCAAGTGGATCCTTTGGTGTTTTGGAGACTTGTTTCTTGAGTTCTTTGTAAATTTTGGAGATTAGCCCTCTGTCAGATGTAGGGTTAGTGAATATCTTTTCC
>NW_024431096.1:0-1131 GCF_017639785.1 Mesocricetus auratus
TATCTTCCACATGTACAGAAACCACCTTTATTCTTCCTCTTTCTTTGCACTCTACCATGATGACAATGGAGGGAAACTCTGAAATTGTAATTAAGACAACACGAATAAGTATTTCCTTTATAATTGTGGCTGTGTTTATTCTGACTCTTCACAGCAATAAAAACCCTAAGACATTCAGCTCATCTTCCTCTCCAAGGCCAGCCCTCCCGTGCAACCCCAATTGGTCCTGGATACATGCCACTCACAAAAGCCTCTCAATCCAGATGAAAATAATGAAACAGACAATAGAGGAAAAAAGCAGTCACCCAAAAATCCAACACAATAAATAATATTCATAAATATAAGATCCTAAACCCATAGGAATAAATGACAATGTAAGAATATATAAAATTTAATGGTGGGCAATGTGGCACTAGCAAAACTCAATAATCCTACAACAGAATGATCTGAAGAGTCCAGCACAGTTGAAGTAGAATAAAACAACCTCTAGAATGAGTTGGCCTCTATGGACATTCCCTTCTTTCACATAATGCCTAAAAAACACAGTCATACTGGGGACAGCACTCACTTTCCTTACCAAATCACATTCACAATGGTTACTGTGCCCATTTACCTTGTCTTAAAGAAATAGAGCACAAGGTAGTTTTATACATGACATACATTCATGTAGGTACTTGCTAGTTAACATGACATATGCATAAACAAAACATTGTCTTCTCAAGAGTTAGAATTTTTTAAAAGTCTTCAGCTACTGATAATTTTGGAAGTGTAACCAAAGACAGATGACATGAAAATATATGAAAACACAGACTCTCTATATCTAAATGAACAGCAGGTTTGAAGCAATCTCTCTTTGATTTAAAGGCACCGTCCTAGCCAATAAGAAATAAGTCCAGTAAAGCATTCTATATCTATTCTATCTGCCTTCAAGAGCACAAGATGCCTCAAGTTTTTAGCTTCCAAAATCCAATTTATTAAAGGAAGAAAATAAAGACAGTAAAGGAAAACTTAATCAAATCTATGGCCCCAGAGTGTCTAAGTAACATTATATATTTATGTTTTTCCCAACTCCCTCCAATGTCTTTCCTTTTCAGCTTGTGGTTATTGTTTATATTATGTGTATTAATTTAC
>NW_024431097.1:0-49489 GCF_017639785.1 Mesocricetus auratus
GTGTTTCCTGATCATTTACACAGATTTTCCATTTCCAGAATTCGCTTGGTTTGTGTTTTCTTTATTGCCTCTATTTCAAGTTTGTGTCTTGAATCATTTACTTCACTTTCTTGATTAATTTTCTTGGTTTTCCACATGGGATTTTTTTGATGTCTTCCCATTTTTTATTTGTCTTTTTCTCCATTTCTTTAAAGAATTTTTCATTTCCTCTTTAAGGGCATCAATCATCCTCAGAAAGCTACTTTTTAAGTTGTTTATTTTTTCTTTGTCTGTGTTGGGAAGTTCAGGACTTGCTGCTGTATCACCACTAGTTGCTAGTGGTGCCTTATTGCTACTCTCCAAGGTCTCATAAATTGCCAAGGCCTCTACTCTGACACCCAGGTTCTGGGGTGTGTGTGTCTGGATCAGTCCCATTCTAGCCTCTCAGTGATCAGTCTGGGGTCCATGTGTTTCCCCTTGTGTAAGTCAACTGCCTCCGTGGGTTTCAACAGCCGGGTCTTGCTCATCAATCCTCTTTGCAACTGGGTTCCAGGAGTTCAGTTAAGTATTTTATCTGTGGGTTTCTGCGTCTGCTTCCTTTAGTCACTAGATGAAAGATCTAGGATGGCATATAAAGTATTCATCAATCTCATTTACGGGGGAGGGCCTTTCGGCTAGCCTTAATGCCAGTTGGTGTCATTTGTGTAGATCTGTGAAGATCGCACTAGTGCCAGATCTCTCCTTCAACTTATAATGTCTCCCTCTATTATGGTTTCTCTCATCCATGTCTCCTCCATTCTGCCCTGGCAAACCTTCCTTATTCCCCATGTCCTCCTCTCCCCTCATCTTTTCCCCCTCTCTGTCTCCCATCAACCTCTCCCCTCCCTTCTCTCCTGCTCCCAATCCAATTAGGATATCTCCTCCCATAATCCTATTCTATATCTTAGGGTCATTCCTGCTTCCCATACTCTCTGGCAATCGAATTGCAGGCTGACAACACCCTGCTCTATGTCTAAAATCCATATATGAGTGAATATATACAGGGTTTGTCTTTTTGTTACTGGGTTACCTCACTCAGGATGATTTCTTCTAGTGCCATCAATTTGCTTGCAAATTTCAAGATTCCTACTTTTTTCTGCCTGAGTATTAGTCCATTATGTAAATGTATCACATTTTCTCTACTCTTCAGTTTAGGGGCATCTAGGTTGCTTCCAGATTCTGGCTATTACAAATAATGCTGCTATGAATATAGTTGAGCACATGTCCTTAGTGTATGAGTGTACATCTTTGGGTATATGCCTATGAATTTTCTCATTCTTGATGTTTTCCTTATA
Source organism: Mesocricetus auratus (assembly GCF_017639785.1). Classification (NCBI taxonomy): domain Eukaryota; kingdom Metazoa; phylum Chordata; class Mammalia; order Rodentia; family Cricetidae; genus Mesocricetus; species Mesocricetus auratus. The sequence continues at coordinate 1,314 of NW_024431097.1, forward strand.
ATTACACCTCTAATCTTCTGCATTCTATCTGTATATGTCCTCTACAGCTAACATATTCCAATAAAGTCTTTCTGGAAATATAACAATTATATTGTGGTTACATTCTATTCTTCAAGTTAATTGTTACAAGGAGCCCTAATGAAAAACAGCACGTTTTCCATATACCTTACATGATAAACATTTTGAATACAACATTTCGAAAACACATTGTCCCATGAAACCATGTACATTATTATCCAAGCATCTTGTAAAAGATTCACAGAGTGTAAACATGTAATGTATTTTTCCAGTTGGTAGTTTCACTGGCCGCCTGAATCACATTAGAAAACCTTTAGTAATTATCTTGAAATGGGATCTTTATGATCAGGAATCATAGAGGAATCATAAACCTAAACTATTTTGAATGAAAAGCAATCATTAAGCCCTACCTTAAAATTTAGGTTGCATGGCTATTGAGGCCACAGATGGGTAGAAGGAATTAATTACCATCTTTGATCATCTACCAATACTCACAAGGTAAATATGTCACCTAGTAATAATTGATCTCCTTTGTTTTATGTTCCCTAACCACAAAGGTATTATCAAATTATCTTAATTTAACAAGAGGTCATTCAAAGGCTTTGTATCATCTATGGTATACACCAAAATCTACTAGTGCATATTTCAACATCAATATTAAAAGAATTTAAACCAGATGGGATATTGGGACACAAATGTTTTTTGTAATCATTAACTTGAAATGCCATCTATGAAGCTCCTTTGAGGAAACTCATAGGCCTAGCTGTATGACTTTTCCTTAATTTATTTTAAATAATTAACCTATAATTAAACCAACATTATTCTTATCAATTTGACTATATAGCTTATGAAGAAAATTTAAAGAGAAGCCTTCCCACCAGCCTGGTTCCAGAGCCACATCAGTCCCAAATAAACACACAGGAGGCTATATTAATTATGAAGCTGTTGGCCTTGCTTGTTTCTTACAGCTCTGACTTAAGTATTTATCCCATAATTGTTAATCTAAGTATATCTCTTACTGCAGAAGTTTCTGGGCTACTTATCCATATGGAAGTTACATCTTGACTCCCTGTGTTTCTCCTACCCAGAGTCCTCCTCGACTCCTAGTCCCACCTATCTTAATTCCCTATTGTCCAAGAGTGCTTTATTGACATATACACAGGACTTTCTCAACATCTCCTCTTTTCTGTTTAAGCAGAAAGAAAGGTTTTAACTTAACTTTAGCATATTCAAATTATACATAACAGAAGAGTTATCAAGTAAGAACATAGTTACAATATTTTAGCAAGATTTAAAGAAAATATCATCCATCCCAGCCTTGTGAGTCAAAAGTTCTATATGTAGCTTATCTTTTATCATAATTAAGGAAAACTATAATTATAACTATCTGTCTTCAACTCCATCAAAGACCACAGAAGGATAATATGTAAACACAAGACATGACAGAGACATCTTGCATCCAGGATAGTCACACGAAGTTCCTCTGTGACCTTGGGGCATCCATCTTCAGTCCATCGGCCACAGTGTGTCTGGAACACTTCTCAGCAAAGCAGGAAATTTCAAACTGTCCATCTGCATCAGCAGTCTGTCAGTCATTTTTCTGTGTCATGCAGAAAATCTGGTATACTCTTCCATGAAACAGGAACCCTGTAGGACTGTTTGAGTTCAGCAGTCACTTTCTTGTGGGTCCTGCATGTCCAGTTTATACAGCAAAAGTGAAGCAGTCTAGGCAAGAGCAGTTTCTTGCTCAAATTGCTAATCTTGCCATGTTGAAAGCAAACTCCATAACAAGTTTCTTTGATGCCCATCTTCCTCTCAGATGTAATTGGTACTGCCAGGAGCAGACATTTCTCATTTCAAGAAAAACCCTAAACCATTTTAAATGCCATTTTTCTGAAGGACTTTTAAAGGTTTGAAGACTATCTATCTCAAATATATCTCTGTATATCTAGAAAACCTAACTTACCTAACTATAAGATCTGATTATTATAAGTAACTGTCTATTGTCTGTATTTAATTATGCATTATTTTAAAAGGTCAGTATAAGCACAATACTTAATCAAGAGGAGAAATATACGCATCACAAAATTGATTTTGAATTTGTATCAATAAACGAAAAACCACACCCATACAAAGTATTCATTTTCATACCATAATCCCCTTTTTCCTTTAAAAAGAGATTCATTGTGTTCAATAACCAATTACAAACAACCCTATTTAAATGAAAACAAAGATTTATAAGCAATATGGAGATTTGGACGTAGCTCATTCCAAAATGCTTTGGGATGGAAGAGGACACTGTTCCTATCATGGGGATCATGACAAAACTCAGAAAACTGTATAAGTCCTTAATTTTGTGGTCTGTAAAGCTGTACCATCTTAGCTGTTTTAGATGTTGAATCACTTGGGCCATTGCTTCTGTGGATCTTGTTTCATCATACCACAGAAGCCTGGAAGGAATCCTCAGCTTTCCATTTTCTGTAGAAACATAAGCAAAAACTCTTTTCAAAAGTAACATATCTTTATACTTAAATTTTGAAGTCAAGGCATTTTCAAAAGATGTAAGTTGGATTAATTCAGAAGCACTTATAATCAAGTGTACTTTAGTAGTGGTTCCTTCCTTAGCAATCAAAAAATTGAGAAACACATTAGTATACAGTATCCAGAGTTCTGTGTATTTTCCATCTTTACGTGGCTTATTTATTTATCTATTATTATTACTCTATTTCTTTTACTTTTATTTCTTTATTTATTTCTCCGAGACAGGGTTTTTCTGGCCTGCCTCTGCAGGAAATCCTACCAGCTTGCACCACCACATCCAGATTATCTATTTACCACTATGTTGTTTCTTTTTCTCTCTCAATTCTATGTATATTTTTAAACACACTGTAAACCTTTAGAGGTTTTTCTTCATCCAAGTATGACTTTACTATAAATCTCTATGTTTTTTCTGGCCACGTGTCTTGTCTTTTAAAACCGCAGCTGTTTAAACTGCAGTTTTTCCAAGATGCCATGTGTAAGCATGATTCCAGATCACTGTATCAGTCTATGCTGAGATCCAGCAAAAACTGCCAGCCTAGAGAGGTGGGCAATGCCACTTCCAGCTGTACATACACACCTTTCAATAATTAGCAGAGCCTCTTAAAGGAACCTTGTTGGTTTTTTTTTTATGCTGAGTCAGGAAGACTCCCTTAAGCTAATGGCATGAGTCTTTGCTTGTCGCTAGCAAAACAGAGTCCATCTGAGAAGAATGCTGCTACGAAGAAACCATGCTTTTCTCCATTCTTTTGTTTCTAAATCTCCTTTAACGCTTTTGTCATTATGCGTGGAAATTCAATCCCGCTCTAACAACCATTTGTAAAGAGAATCCTTCCCGCCAGCCTGGTTCCAGAGCCAAATCAGTCCCAAATAAACACACAGGAGGCTATATTAATTATGAAGCTGTTGTCCTTGCTTGTTTCTTACTGGCTAGCTCTGACTTAAGTATTTGTCCGATAATTGCTAATCTAAGTATCCCTCTTACCGGAGAAGTTTCCCGGCTTCTTATCCCTATGGAGGTTATATCTTGACTCCTTGTGTTTCTCCTACTCAGAGTCCTCCTCGACTCCTAGTCCCACCTATCTTAATTCCCTATTGACCAACAGTGCTTTATTTACATATACACAGGACTTCCCCAACAGGAAAACATCATCATAATAATCCACAGATAAAAATGCCATTAAATAAATGCATTAAATAAAAACACTATATTAGAGTCATTGGGATCTCTCCACAACCATTCACACTGTGATAGATAACAGAGAAAGATGGCAATTACAACATGTAAAGATATAGCAGAAGCAAAACGTATGTGAAGTCTGTAGTCTTAAGGCCATTTCTATTCAAAATTGACTCAAGAGTGATTTACTTCTTGGTAGGTTGATCTTGATATTCACTTGCCACCTCCTGCTCTCCTGACAATGCCACTGGCACCCAGTCTTGAGGTTGAAATCCCATTTGTCTTTTGTGTCATGGGCAGACAGAAGAAAAGGTTTGGAGGCATCTAAAATTTCGGGGACTCGACCAAATTCAGAGTTTAATAGACTTGAATGACTTTTCTTTAGGCTTAGTGCAGATTAGGGGCTTAATTCTCCTATTTTGTGCTTGTGTATGGATGCATTGCAAGTTCCACAAACTCTGGTATTCAGAGTTTGGAATAAGTAGCTCCACCTAGCAATTTTAGAACATTTCTGTTTGTCTCTGCAGTTGGAAACTGAAGGATGGCAGCTATCACACTGAGACAGGCTCTTTTTTCCAGCCTTCAGGTTTCAGTAAAGATAGGTAGCCTACTCCAAAGTAGGCATCATGAAAGAGAAAGAAGCATACATTTCTTTTCTTTTAGTGTCAGCCCAGAGTTACTTCCACCCTCTGTGATTTGCCTACAGCTGGCCAATAGTGGAGAGAATTCTCACCCAGGGGAACTATTCCACCCTCCCAAAATGCATTCTGAGATGCAGTAGGCTCTTAATGTAGGGCTGACTCACAGCACCTCCACATAAGGATGAAGCCTGACTGAGAAGGTGTCAAGTGACAAATCAAGATACACTCCTTAGTGAGATGGGTGGAGGTAATTATTAGTTTGTTTGTACTCTGAGAGACCCTGAAGAGGAAACACGAGAGGATTTGGGGAGTATGTCACAGGAACGAAGGCTACAGGTGAATACAGATAAACAAAACTGACAGAAAAGCATAGAAAGACACACAAAGACGTGGTAAAAACAACTGGGAGTGGCTGCCATGTTTCCATACGCCTGAAGAGATACAGGAATCTAATGTCCTCTCACATGGTTTCTGAACACCAGACTAGAAGATTTTTTAAACTTTATCCTATGTATTCAAATAGAGGGCTCTATAATCATACTTAACTGCAAAGCTGACAGACCAGGAAACATTCCACTATGATTCCTTTGGGATTGGAGATGTCAGATTCCTCCAATTCCTAGGCAGAAATTGATCAAAGGACATCCTGGTGACATGGACCTCTGGTTACACACTCCCTATGATCTCCTTCATCACTGCATTCTTCCTTTCTCTGGAGACATTGGAGAACCCTTATATCTTGAGGACAAGTTCTAAGGTGTCAGAGGAACCACCAGAAAGTTGTGGGTATTCATCAGAAAATACTGCTTTTATGTGAATTTAAAGCCAGAGAAAGTCTCTGTTAGTTGGCTTGTGACTATCCTGCATGCTCAGGATCTAAGTCTAGCATTGAGACTCCTCAGAATGAGCTTGTAAGCACAAAATAATCATCTTGGTTGACATATTTTCATTTAAAAAGACAAGATAGCAAGAAGTAGAACTACAGAAGTCAAAAACAAGTTAGTATCTTTAGAGACACTTCCAGAGTTATGGACTTGATGCATACAGTCTTTGTTTTCACTTAGGCAGGTGGAGTTATATGCTTGCTGAGTTTGACAGTCTGAATGGCACTTCCATAATGGAATCATTTGCACTAAGGTCTGGAGCACACTAAGTTTTGGGATACAGTTACACTAGGAGTGCTCTGAAAGTTAGTAAGGATGTAGCTTCTAGTCAAATACCATATGTCCATGTTCTATGACTCAGCTAAATATTGTTTTTACTAATACCAACTTTTCATCAAGTTCTAGAACAAAGAACTATTTTCAAAAAAATAATTTAAATTAGACATTTTATTAATACTTGGAAATTTTGAATAAATATGTCTCAGTCTTATTAATACTTGTCTCTTCCAAACAAATCGTCCATTTTCACACACTCACCAACTCTCATGTCTTCTTTCTTAATTTGAAGAGAGTATCTTGCAACAATTGCCCTCGTCCTCTGGATAAAGACAATTTTTTGAGTCCTATTCCACAGTTTACTGATCTTTAAGTGTACAGACTTTATTATTATTATAATTGTGTAAATTGGAGATAGACACCGTGGGTTTGGTTAATTCCCATCTTTTTATCACTTAGGGCATCTTGTAATGACCTTTGTCTGCACATAAAAAAGTATCCTTAAGCAGTAATAGAGCTATATTTATCTGTGGATATAAGGTTAATTTTAGTTTAAAGTTAAAGATTGTAATAGTTTAGAAAACTGGCAAATGTAGGGTCTCCTCAAAAATTCATAGATTCTGCTGCAGGTAGTTGTCTAAATATACAGGTACAATCACAGACGTTGCTTCTTTCCTATCCCAACATGACTTAATTCCAGTTAGGTAACTGTGAATCATCCAAGGCTATAAGTTTCATGATTATACCTATCAGAATATCATGTTCAGTTTAAATGTGCTGTGATTTATTGCCCTTAAAAATGAATAAACTTTACTCTATCATGTTGGGGGAAGTCCTGTGCATTTGTCAATAAAGCACTGCTGGCCTATAGGGAATCAAGATAGGTGGAACTAGGAGTCCAGGAGGACTCTGGGAAGGAGAAACACAGGAGTCAACATGTAATCGCCATGGGGTAGGAAGCCCGGAACTATTCTCGGGTAAGAGAAATACTTAGATTAACAATTATGGGGTAATTACTTAAGTCAGAGCTAGCCAGTAAGAAACAAGCAAGGCCAACAGCTTCATAATGAATATAGCCTCCTGTGTGTTTATTTGGGACTGATGCAGCTCTAGAACCAGGCTGGAAGGAAGGCTCCTCACTCAAGGAAAAAGCCTCTCTTAACAAAAAAGCCTCTCTTAACACTATTGTGAACTGGTATGACTTCTGTAAATGTCAGGGCCAGGCAAAATTAGGAAGGCTTCCAGGTAAATCCAGATAGATCCTTTCATATAATTTCTAAAGTGTGTGGCATCTTCAGCAATAGTATGTTACCTCTATTACTGGAAGGCATGCATGTCATTGGTAGTAGCCTATATCTTAAAGGGAGGTCTCTTCAAATTCTCTAAGACAAAATTTCAAAATGGATTCCATGGCAGACATTAGTTTTCGTTTATTTCTTTATATTTTTCATGATATTTGGATGAAACCTAGTTTTATAATTTGAGACTTTGACATTAAAATGAGAAATCTCAGAAGGCAAAAATATTTCAGGTACATATGAGATTAGATGAGTTCAAATCCCCAGAAAATTTATGAGTTCACATCTGTAACTTAGAAATAATGTGGAGGAGAGAAGTCTTCTACACAAGAATTCTTTGAAGTAGTAAACAGAGAATATCCAGGCATATGCTAAGGAAATGATACCGACTTTGTTGGAGGGAAAAGTAAAGCCAGAACTGATTGTGAATGTTTGCCTCTGTCTTGCACTTATAACATTTAATATTCAAATATTTAACAGACACTGCCACACACACACAGTGAAACACCCACACAATAACACACACACAAAAACACACACGATCCACGGGTAACATAAAATTACATTGGGAAAATATTGTCAAAGATTAATAACTATTTACATGGTTGAACCAAATGCACTCAGTGATATTGTTTGGTCAAAATCTTACCTTGTACCTGGGCGGTGGTGGCACAGGACTTTAATCCCAGCACTCGTGAGGCAGAGGCAGGCAGATCTCTGTGAGTTCAAGGCCAGGCTGGACCGACGGACTCCAAAACAATACAGTGAAACCCTGTCTTGTAAAAATAAAAAAAAATTTACCCTGTAATTCTGGTTAATTTAATCAAGGATTATTTTCCTCTAAATGTAGAGGGTAAAACCAGGAGCAATGCAACAGGAAACATGCTACTTTTTGAGATTGTTTTTCTTCATATTCAAGGTCTGATGGGGGACATTCTTGGGTGTATATGTAAATAAAGCATTATTGGCCAATAGGGAAGCAAGTTAGGTGTAACTAGGAATTGAGGAGGATTCTGAGATATGTAGACAGGAGGAGACAGTCACAGTGTAGGAGAAGTAAGATGTCTGGACTCCTTTCTATGGTAAGGGAAGACCATATGGGAATACTCAGATCAGCGAAATTAGAAGCAAGCAATGGCAAAAAAGCTTCATAATTAATATAGTGTTCTGTGTTTTCATTTGGGAATTTTGTTGCTCTGGGACCAGGATGTCAGAAAAAAATAACGTTTTGTAATGGCACCCAGCATTGCTTGCAAGAATTTCCTTGTAAATCTATCAAAAGTTTATACAGGATTTTAGAAACAAAGAACAGAGGCAAGCATAGTTTCTTGGTAGCAGCATCTTCTCAGGTGGGCTCTGTTTTGCTAGAGACTTGCATGACCAGTGCTGATGGTAAAATTATGCCTGCTTTTTTGGAAAGACAGCAATTAAAGCAACCACAATTCGTAGCAGATAACAGACACATGGCCAAAAACACATAGAGATTTATAGTAAAGTCAGATTCAGATGAAGTAAAACTTTTAAAATGTTTAAAACGTGTTTAAGAATATACATAGGCTTGAGAGAGAAAAGGAAACAGGACCATGGCTGGAATGTGGTAGCAGACACAGCACACCAGAGAAAGGTGGATTTCCACAGAGAAGCCCTGTCTCTGAGACAAAATATATAAATAAATGTAAAAGAAATAGAGTAATAAAAAAGACATGTAAAGATGAAAAGTACAAAGAGAGTCTGGATACTGTATACTATAACGCTGTTTTTGAATTGTTTGACTTCTAAAGAAATAGTAACAACTACTAAAAATGCTATTAAATTAATCTAGTCTATATAATTTCAAAATGCTTTCAGTTCTAAATTTAAATGTAAGGACAGGTTACTTGGGAAAATAGATTTTATGTGTGTTTCCAAAGAAAATGAGGAGCTGGGGATTTCTTCCAGACTTCTATGGTTTCATGAAATAAAGACCTCCTGAAGCCCTGTTCCATGCAGTCCAGCATCTGAAACAGCTGGACCAATACAATAATACACTCCACAAAAACAAGGACTTCGCCAGGTTTCTGTCTTTTGTCATAAGCCCCATAATAAGGACAGTGCCTCCAACTAGCAGGAAACAGTTTGGAATAAATGACACACAAATTGACAAATATTGTTTATAAAATATTGTTTTCATTTAAATGGCGTTGCTTATAAATGGTTAATGATCACAACCAATCTCATTTTACAGGCAGTAGGTTGATTATAATATAGAAATTGTTACTTTGTACTAGAATACATTTTCATCTATTAACACAAAATTATTGTCGATTTTGTGATATGTACATTTCTCCTCTTGTTTAAGTATTGTGTTTATACTGACCTTTAAAATGTAATGCATAATTAAATACAGATTATATATAGTGACTTATAGTAGTCAGAACTTATAGTAAGGTTTTCTAGATATACAGAGATGTATTTGAGATGAATATCCTTCAAACCTTAAAAAGACCTACAGAATATGTGGTATTTAAACAGTTTAGGGTTTTTATGATAGTGAGATACCAGTATTCCTGGTACAGCAATTATGCCTGAGAGGAAGATGGGCATTGAAGAAACTCATTAAGGAGTTTGCTGTCAACGTTGCAAGATTTGACATTTGGGCAAGAAAATGCTCTGGCTTGGACTGTTTGACTGTTTCTGTATAAGCAGGACTTATAGCACCCACATGAAAGTGACTTCTGAACTTGGACAGTTCTACACATTTCCTGATTCATCCAAGAGTATGCCAGGCATTTTGCAGGAAACAGAGAAATGACTGATTAACTGTCAATGCAGATCGACAGTTTAAAATTTCCTGCTTTGCTGAGAAATCTCACTGATACAATGTTGTCTATGGGCTGAAGATGGATGCCCCAATGTTACAGAGTAACTTCGGTGAGTATCCAGGTATCGAGATGTCTCTGTCAATTTTATTGTGTATAAATTATCCTTTTGTGGTCTTTGATGGAGTTTAGGACAGATGGTAATAATCTTAGTTAGGATCAAAGATAAGTTTTATATGAGACTTTAGAGTCACAAAGATATGATAGATGACATTTTCTTTAAATCTTGCTAAATGTTAATAAACTAAATATTGCATTTGTAGATCTTGCTTATATATTTTACTCTGTTAAAGTTAAAAACTTTCTTTTTATTTAAACAGAAAAGAGGAGACAATGGGGGAAATCCTTCTGTGTATATGTAAATTAAGCACTGTGGGCCAATGGGGAAGCAAGATGTGTGGGACTAAGAGTAGAGGAGGATTTTGGAAAATGTAGTCAAGAGGAGACAGTCATGATGTAAGAAGCAAGAGAAGTAAGAGGTCTGGACTCTTTTCTTTGGTAAGAGAAAACCATGTAGTTATACTCAGATCAGCAGTTATGGGTTAATAATTAAGTCAGAGGTAGTCAAATGAGAAACATAATTTAGCATTCTGTGTGTTCATTAGTGACGGACGTGGCTGTGGGACTAGGCTGATAAAAGAATGCACCTTACAATGGTCAAAAATTTTCGTAGTGGATTAAATACTATTGAAAATAAAGTGAGTTGTCTTGGAACTTTCAATAATGAGAATACTAACTACAGGATTTCATTTAATTCTCACAAAGTTCCGTAATTCGTTGAATTCCAGTATTTAAGTGGGAAAGTTTAAATGTAGACTGTACATGAACACTAATATTTCAACTTGAAAAAACACTGGATTGACCTGCAGCTCTGTGTGATCTATAATATTCTCTTGTGTGTGTTTATTTTATTTATTCAGGTATAATTTTAAAAACTACCAGTTTATTCTGGCACTGTTATTTGCCATTGAGGAGATCAACAGGAATCCCCATCTTTTACTAAACATATCTCTGGGATTTGACTTTTATAATATCCCTTATGGTGAGAAAGATGTTCTTGGGAATGCCCTGATTTGGTTCACAGGCATGCATTATCCATACACTAACTATAACTGTGTAAAGGAGAGAAAGTCAGCTGCACCACTGACAGGACCATCATGGACAAAATCTGCTCATATTGCAACACTTCTTCAACTCTACAAATTCCCACAGGTGAGGCATCATATTTGAATTATAGCCAGAACACCTTGTTGACAATTCAGAGGTCAGCTAAGTAAAAATGAGACACTTGAATTACTTCGCTATCTGTGACAAGTGTCTAGACCATTGGAGATGGATGCATATTTAAATCACTATGAAAAGAAAGAAAGGGATGGTTGGAAGACACAAATGGAGGACAATTCAGTAATTCACCAGAAATTCCGTCACAGAGATTTGCCACTAAAATCAGGGTAAACCAATCTCCAGGCTGATCATTTCCTTTTGAATGGGCATTGTGTGTGATGTCATTGTTTGAATCTTTGATGGAGTTGAGGACAGATAGTTATCTCTGGGATTTGATTTTTATAATGTACCAGACAGTGAGAAAAATATTTTGGGGAAACCTTTCATTAGGATCAGAGGCAGCTTTAAACCATTCTCTAACTATGTGTGTGTTAGGGAGAAAATGTCACCTGCTACACTACCAGGACCATCATGGGCAAAATCTGTCCATATTGGGATACTGCTTCAACTGTCCAAATTCCCACAGGTGAGATAAAATGTTTGAGTTATAGTCAGATCTCCATGCTGAAAGTTCAGAGTTATGCTAAGGTAAAAAAAGAGACATATGGATTACTTAGCTATCTGTGGCAAATGTCTGGACAAATGGAGATGGGTCCATATTTTAGTCACTCAGAAAAGGAGAAAGGGAAGAATGGAGGATAGAAAGAGGATTAATTAAAAATGGAGAGGAATTTAGTAATTCTGTGGAGATTCTGTCACTGAGATACACCATTGAATTTGGGATGAACCAATCATCATGCTGATGATTTCCACCTGTTCCTTTAGAATGGGCATTGTGTGTGATGCATTATTTTGACTCTTGTTCGTAACTGATTTCTCTTCAGCTTACCATTGGTCCATTTGATCCTATCTTGAGTGATCGAAGTCAGTTTAATTCTCTCTATCAGATGGCCCACAAAGGCTCATCCCTGTCTCTTGCCATGGTGTCTTTAATGGTTCATTTTGACTGGAACTGGATTGGTCTGCTTCTTCCAGATGACCACAGAGGGACGGAGTTTCTGTCAGATTTCAGAAAAATGTGGAGAAAACTACAGTCTGTATAGCTTTTGTCGAAATGATCTCAAGCACATGGACTTCATTTTCTTACAGATTCTGGGAAAATTTAGGGAAGATCCAGGAATCACTGGCCAATGTCAACATCATTTTTGGTGACAGTGATTCACTACAAGGTTTGATGTTGAACCTAGGAAAACAAGTTTTGACATGGAAAGTGTGGGTTATGAGTTCTCAATGGGATGTTACCAACCATGATGATTATTTCTTGCTAGATTCATTCCATGGAAGTCTCATCTTTTCACTTCAACATGAGCAGATGGTTGAGTTTCCAAAGTTTATCAAAACAGTTAATCCTTTTAATTACCCAGAAGACAATTACCTTCCTAAGTTATGGTTTTTGTTCTTCAATTGTTCATTTTCTGAGCTTAATTGTCAACTTTTGGAGAGATGCCAACCAAATGCTTCCTTGGAATTCCTGCCTAGACACATTTTTGATATGTCAATGAGTGAAGAGAGTTATAATACATACAAGGCTGTATATATTGTTGCCCACAGTCTCCATTAGATGAGACTTCAACAAGTGCAAATGCAACCATTTGAAAATGGGAATGAAATGATGTTCTTTCCCTGGCAGGTAACACCCAATCAATTGTATTAGAGGTTGGGGAGATGTGACATTCTTTAAGAATTTGAAAATTCCCCATATTAGGTATTGCATATTTGAGCATTATATTAAAAAATCAAAGGAGAATCTTAAGTTGTTATCTTATGTCCCAAGGAAATGCAGCTTTTTGTGTGCAAGTTGCTGTGGAAAGGGATGGTAGTAGCAAAGAGAAAATAATGTTAGTGTATATTAGGATTGTGTCACAAATAACCTTACACCATTCTCATCTTGTGAGATTTCATTAGAAAAATAAACATTCTTTCACTAACTGAATCAATGATTGCTCATTAGTACAAGGTACTAGTACATAAATGATTTATTTTCACTATTTAGTCATCAGTGTCCACAGTTTATTCATGGAACTTTGGGATCTCCTATGCATGTAAGTAAAAGTATGTAACTTTTAAAAACAGGAAATTGATATTTATTTCAATCAATAATCATTAATTCCTTTCCTGAGTCTATTCAGAAGAACTTCATGAGGTTGGATTTCTCTAGAGAGATAGAATGGCATCACCTTCACCCAGGGAACCATTTTCCAGCCTCAGTGATACCTACATTAGTATGTTGACTGACACCAGAAATTATAAACAAGAAGAGTCATTCTATTATCCATTTGTGGTCAACTGCTCACAACTAATTTAAAATATGTTGTTGCATCACTTTCAGATTCACTCTTTCTTTAGGAATAATCTTGTCAGAAGCAACATGACTTTAGATTGGAAACAGGAGTTAGATGATAAGTCTGACATTCTAAACTTTTGGAATTTTCCAAAGGGTCTTGGACTAAAAGTGAAAGTGGGAACATTTTTACCCATTGCTCTCCAGGGTCAACAGTTATCTTTATCAGAACAGTTGACACAATGGCCAAAAATATATTCAGAGGTGAGTTATGATTTATTTGGAAGCATTAAAATTGTTATATTAACACAATATATCAGTAAGTAAAATAAAACCTGGTTTCTAATTTAAAACCCATTACTACAAAAGTACAAGTAGAGAAGAATGAAAAATCCCTAGCAGTATAGAATGTTTTATTGTTCTCAGATATTAAAGATGATTTTTTAGGTTTAAGTGTCTTATAATATCCAGTCACTCATGGGATACTTATTGACTGCTTCACACAAATTACGTGTATCTGAGAAATGCGATGTTCAATCCCCGTAGTTTGTCATAGGATAATGTGCTGAAGACAGTCTCTTAATTTACAATTCAATCCAGAAAACTATATAAAAATTACCTTTTCTTGCAATGATCAAACAACTCACCAAAAATGACTTTTGTAAAATGAGTTTATTTTGAGTCATAATGCTTGCCATATGATAGTCCTTTTTAGTCAAGAGAGATGGGCAGGATTCTGAAACGAGATGTGTCAATCAATACATTAGTAGTAGAGAGAGAAAACTGCAATTGTGGTGAAGTTTATAAACTTTTAGAGCTTCCCACAACTGAAATAATTCTGCCATAAGGCTGCAACTCCTGAAGTGTTAACAACTCTGCCTACAGTACCATTATTGGGGATACATTTAGTCAAATATCTGTATCTATATTTGACACTTTTATTTCGACCCAAAACGCAATGTATATATTGGAATTCTATCTATCTATCTATCTATCTATCTATCTATCTATCTTATATATTTTTTTAATTAGAAACAATTTTATTTTACCTATAAATTGCAGATCCCTCCCAACCTCCTATATCCCCCAATGACACCCCATCCCATCCCCCAACCTCTCCCCAGGGAGGGTGAGGCCTTCTATTAGGAACCACTAAAGTCTGTCAAGTCATTGGGAGCAGGGCTTAGGCTCTCCCCTGTGTATCTATGCTAAGAGAGTAACATTCCATGGGAAACGGGATCCCAAATTCAGTTCCTGCATTAGAGATACATCCTGCTTCCACTACCAGAGGTCCCAAAGGCTGCACAGTGCTCCTAAATGACACCCATGGTCAGGGGACATGGTTTGGGTCCATGTTTGTTCTCCAGCCATCAGAATTATGTCCATAAGTTCCCAGTTGCTGAGGTCAGGTCTTTCTATGGGTTTTCCCATCATGGTCTTGACCCCTTTTTTCATCACTCCACCATCTCTAAAACTAAATTCCAGGACTTTGGCTTAGTGCTTGGCTATTGATCTCTGTTTCTGCTTCAATCAGCTACTGGATGAAGGCTTTAGGATGGGGTTAAGGTAGCCATCATTCACATTAGAGGGGAAAGAGGTTTAAGGTAGCCTCTCAACTATTACTTAGGATCCTAGCTATGGTAATTCATTTGGATCTTTGTATAATTACCTATATTTTCTTTAAACCTTTAGTGAATCCCACTATTGATGTGTCTCTTTTCATTCTCTCCTTTATTTCTCTCTGTACTCAATATTCCTGATCCTTCATATTCTACTTCCTCCCTCCTATTCTTGCCTCTGTCTTCTCCTACCTTATTCCACCTCCCTCCATACCCTAGTTTGTTCTAGGGCTCTTGTCCAATTCTGCCTCAATGGGAGACCATTTATGAGTGAGTACATACCTTGTTTTGATTTTCTTAATATGCATGCTCTCTCTCTTCTTTAGGATAAAGATTTGTCTATCTTGATTATATTCTCAAGAATCAACTCTTTGTTTCATTGATTCTTTGTATTGTTTTCTTTTTTCTATATTTTTCATTTCAGCTCTCATTTTGATTATTTCCTGGCATCTAATCCTCCTGGATGAGTTTTCTCCTTTGCATTCTAGAGCTTTCAGGAGTTCTGTGAATTATCTAGTGTGGCTATTCTCCAGTTTATTCACGTGGTCACTTAATGCTATGAACTTTCCTCTTAGAACTGATTTCAGAGTGTCTCATAGGTTTGGGTATTTTGTGCCTCCATTTTCATTGAATTCCATGAAGTCATTGATTTCTTTTTTTTATTTCTTCCTCTTCCAGGAGTGATGCATTTTTGCGTTGTTCAATTTCCATGAGTTTGTGGATTTTCTGCAGTTTGTGTTGTTGTTGAATTCTAACTTGAACCCATGGTGGTCTGATGAGATGAAGGGGGTTATCACATTTTTTTTGTATCTGTTGAGGCTTGATATATTGACAAGTATGTGGTTGATTTTACAGAATGTTCCATGCGGGAATGTGAAAAAATTACATTCTTTTGTGTTTAGATGGAATGTGTTATAGATGTCTGTTAAATCCAATTGGGTCATAAATTCTGTTAGTTCCTTCATTTCTTTTTTAAGTTTCTGTCTCATAGTCCTGTCCAGTGGTGAGATTTGGGTACTGAAGTCTCCTGATATAAGTTTGTGTGTGTGTGTGTGTGTGAGTGAGTGTGTGTGTGTGTGTGATTTAATATGTGATTGGAGTTTTAGTAATATTTTTTACCAACGTGAGTGCCTTTGTATTTGGTGCATAGATGTTCAGAATTTTTACTTCATGCTGATGGATGTTTCTGTGATGAATATGAAATGACCATCTTCATGTCTTTTCATTAATTTAACTTTGAAGTCTAATTTGCTTTATATTAGGATGGCCACACCTGTTTGCTTCTTAGCTCCATTTGATTGGATATTATTTTCCCAACCCTTAATTCTGAGGTAACATCTGTCTTTGAAGGTAGGTGTGTTTCTTGGATGCAACAGAAGGATGGATTCTGTCTTCATATCCACTCTGTTATGTTGTGTCCATTTATAGGTGAGATAAGATAATTGATATTGATAGATATTAATGACCATGGATTGTTGATTCTTGTTTGCTTTGAATTTGTTTTTGGTGGTAGTATTTTTGTGTATGAGTCTTTCCCCAATTTCTGGCTTTTGTTAAGGTGAGATTATCTATTGCCTATGTTTTTGTGGGTGTAGTTGACATCCTTGGATTGGTGTTTTCCTTTCAGAACTCTCTGTTAAGGTTGGATTTGTACATATATATGGTGTAAATCTGGATTTGTCATGGAATATTTTGCTTTCTGCAACTTTAGTGATTGAGATTTTTGCTGGCTATCATATTCTTGGCTTGAATCAGTCCTCTCTTTGTGTTTGTAGAACATGCATCCAGGACCTTCTGGCTTTCAGAGTTTCCATGAAGAAGACAGGTATAATTCTGATAGATCTGCCTTTAGATGTTACTTGTACATTACCTTTGCTACCCTTAATATTCTCTTTATTCTGTATGTTTGCTGTTTTGATTATTTTGTTGTGAGGGAACTTTTTTGGTCCTGTCTATTTGGTGTTCAGTAAGCTTCTTGAACTTTCATAGATATGCCCTCCTTCAGCTTGGGGAAGTTTTCTTCTATCAATTTGCTCAATTTGTTTTCTGCAAGTTTAAGCTGGGCTTCTTCATCTTCTTCTATACCTATAATGCTTAGGTTTAGTCTTTTCACAGTGTCACATATTTCCTGGATATTTTGTGTTAAAAGTTTTTTGTATTTAAGATTTTTGTTGTTTGATTAATCTATTTCCTTTAGTTTATCTTCAGCACCTGAGATTCTGTCTTCTATCTCTTGTATTCTGTTGGTTATAATTGCATCTGTAGTTCCTGATCATTTATTCAGCTTTTCTATTTCCACCATTCCCTCAGTTTGTGTTTTCTTTATTGCCTCTATTTCTGTTTTCAGGACTTGATCTGTTAGAATTGACTCCTTCATTTGTTTGATTGTTTTTCTTGGCTTTCCATACTGTCTTTATGAGATTCTTTTATTTCTTTGATTTTTGTTTGATTTTTCTTCCATTTCCCTCAGGGATTTTTCTCTTGTCTTCTTTGAGGTCCTCTATCATTTTCATGAGGTTGTTTTAATGTCATTCTTTTCTATTTTATCTGCGTTGGATTGTTCAGGTCTTTCTGGTGTCGAATCCCTAGACTCTAGTGGTGTCATGTAAGTCATTCTTTTGTTAGATGGGTTTTTACACTGTTGTATTCCCATCTCTTCTTCCACTGGGTATAGGTGGGGTCTCTCCCTCTCTTGGTGGATGTGAGGAGCCGCCCTCACTATCGCTATCGCCATTAGAAGATGGCGCTAACATCTGCTGTCAGTTGGAGTTTACCGTTTAAGCTGTGCCTCACCCGTCATCTGGGGTGATGAGCAAACCACCAATCCCGGCTCTACACGTCTCACTCGGAGCTCCTAGGCTTATATAAGGGGCTGGGTTTCTTAGCTTGGGGTCTCCCTCTAAGAAGCTGATCATCTATCTCTCAAGATGCATTAAAGCTTTACTGCAGAAGGATCCGAGTGTTCTGCGTCGTTCTTGCTGGCAAGACGGTAGCGCGGGACATCTGGTGCCGAAACCCGGGAACTCTTCAACATCGCCGGCGCCGCGGGAGACCCCTCGGAAGACGGGGCGGATTCAGAACTGCAGGGACGTAAGTTCAGAGAGGTATGCTTTATCCTGAATACCCCCTTTCTCGACTTTGGCCTTAGTTTGTCATCACCGTGGGACGGGTCAGTGGAGGCTTTGGTGCTAGTCCTGTTTGTCCTTCTCCTTCATCGTGGCTGGTGCTGACAGAACGGTGCTGTCAGTCTGGTGCTGTCAGTCTGGTGCTGTCAGTCTGGTAACGGAGTTGAGCGCCGTTTTTAGATAAGCCGCTAGCGCGATGGGGTTGTCACAGTCAGTGGTTACTGCCCTACAGACTGTGCTAAAACAAAGAGATCTTAAAATTGCACCACGAACACTTCAAAATTTTGTGAAGGAGGTAGATAGAGTGGCACCATGGTATGCTTGTTCCGGGTCCCTCACTGTGGCCTCATGGAACAAGCTAGGTAAAGAACTAGACAGGAAGCATGCAGAAGGAGATCTCCACTTAGGTACCAAAGCCATTTGGAAGCTAGTTAAAAACTGCTTGGAGGATGAGGCCTGTCACCCTGCTATAATAGAAAGTCAGGGAACCTTAGAGGAAGTTCAGGATAGCATGTCAGAAACTGAACGGAGTGAGAGAATGGGAGCTCGCAAAAGGAAAGACATGTCTAAGAAAAAAGGCCCTCCCAAGAAGTTAAGAAAGGGGGAGAGAAAGAAGGGAGTGATCATTCACCCCCTAACAAATCTAAGAAAAAGAAAAAGCCAGAATCTAGTCTATACCCTACAGTAGAGCTAGAAGCCTTGGAGCTAGATAATTCTGATTCTGACACTCTGTATTCTAGCGAAGAAGGTGGTCTAGAGGAGGAGGTGGCACGGTATGAGGAAGAAAGATATCACCCTGATAGACACCGGCCACTGAAAACAAAAATGAATGTGAGGCCACCGCCTATAAATCCGGCGGGCTCACGCCCCTCAGCGCCTCCGCAGTATGAGCTTCGGCTGAATACTGGTACTGACTCCTTTTACCTTTAGAGGAACGGAGAAAAATACAAGTAGCTTTTCCAGTATTCGAGAATGCGGAAGGCGGAAGAGTACATACTCCTGTAGATTACAATCAAATCAAAGAATTGGCCGAATCCGTTCGTAATTATGGGGTCAATGCTAACTTTACCACATTACAGGTGGAAAGGCTTGCTAATTTTGCCATGACTCCCACTGACTGGCAGACGACAGTGAAAGCAGTGCTTCCCAACATGGGACAATACATGGAATGGAAGGCTCTCTGGTATGATGCAGCCCAGGCACAAGCTAGAGTTAATGCCACGGCTGAAGATGAGAATCAGAGGCAGTGGACATTTGAAATGCTGACAGGTCAGGGTCAACATGCCCTTAATCAAACCAACTACATCTGGGGTGTCTATGGTCAGGTGTCGGCCGCCGCTATTAAAGCATGGAAGGCCCTCACAAAAGGGGAGAGTCCAGTGGACACCTTACAAAGATTGTCCAAGGACCCCAAGAGCCATTTTCAGACTTTGTGGCCAGAATGACAGAGGCCGCCAGTCGCATCTTTGGTGATTCAGAACAAGCTATGCCCCTGATTGAGCAACTTGTCTATGAACAAGCAACCCAGGAATGTCGAGCGGCTATCGCCCCTCGCAAAAGCAAAGGTTTACAAGATTGGCTCAGAGTGTGCAGGGAGCTGGGGGACCCCTAACCAATGCAGGACTAGCTGCCGCCATTTTACAAACGCACAGGCGTAGAGATTTATCTAGTCGAAAAGCTTGTTTTAATTGTGGGAAAATGGGGCACCTTAAGAAAGATTGTCAATCCCCTGAAAGAACAAGAGAACTGAAGCTTTGCCATCGTTGTGGTAAAGGTTATCATAGGGCTAGTGAATGCAGGTCAGTCCGGGATATGAAAGGGAGGCTTCTGCCCCCTATTGAAGAACCCAAGGTACCCCAATCAAAAAGCGGGTCACGGGGCCCATGGTCCCAGGGCCCTCAGAAATATGGGAACCAATTTCAGAAAAGCAATCAAGAGGAAGTAGAGGCTTCCGAGGAACCCCCGGAATGGACTTGCGTGCCGCCTCCGACTTCTTACTCATGCCCCAAATGAATGTTCAACCGGTCCCAGTCCATTCCCCTGGACCTTTGCCCCCTGCCACCATTGGGCTTATTCTGGGCCGTGGCTCCTTAACTTTACAGGGACTCATTATATATCCTGGAATTGTTGACCCGTATCATAAAGAGGAGATTCAAGTTCTCTGTTCTAGCCCTCGGGGTGTATTTTCTATAAAGCAGGGAGATAGAATTGCACAACTGGTGTTGCTGCCCTCCCTCGGGGATGGAGAAACCTACACTTTACAAAAAAGGGCTATGGGATCTTCTGGAAGTGATTCAGCCTATCTGGCTATACCCCTAAATGAGAGACCTACAATAAAATTGTTAATTAATGGAAAAGAATTTGAAGGGATAATGGATACGGGAGCAGACAAAAGCATTATTTCACTCCATTGGTGGCCGAAGTCTTGGCCCACTGTTGTTTCATCTCATTCTCTACAAGGTCTTGGATACCAGTCCTCTCCTGCCATCAGTGCCTCAGCCTTAACCTGGCGGAATGCTGAGGGCAAACAGGGATGTTTTACCCCCTATGTGTTGCCACTCCCTGTAAATTTATGGGGACGGGATGTGTTACAAGCCATGGGCATGACCCTAACTAATGAATACTCCCCCAGGCATCAGCCATTATGGCAAAGATGGGGTATACAAAGGGTAGAGGCTTGGGTAGGCAAGAACAAGGCAGAATAACACCCATTACACAACATGGAAATCGGGGTAGAAAAGGACTGGGTTTTATTTAGGGGCCGTTGAGGCTTCACGACCCATACCGTGGAAAACAGAGGAGCCGTTATGGGTCTCTCAATGGCCTCTATCCTCTGAAAAATTAGAGGCTGTCACAAGATTAGTGCAAGAACAGGAACGGCTGGGGCATCTAGAGCCTTCTACCTCCCCATGGAATACACCAATTTTTGTTATTAAGAAGAAATCTGGGAAGTGGAGATTACTCCATGACCTGCGGGCCATTAACAATCAGATGCATCTTTTTGGCCCTGTTCAAAGAGGACTTCCTTTGCTTTCTGCACTTCCTCAAGATTGGAAGCTTATTATTATAGATATTAAGGATTGTTTCTTCTCTATTCCACTTTACCCACGGGATAGACCAAGGTTTGCCTTCACTATCCCTTCTCTTAATCATATGGAACCAGACAAGAGATTTCAGTGGAAGGTACTGCCGCAAGGCATGGCCAATAGCCCAACAATATGTCAGCTGTATGTGCAGGAGGCTTTGGAGCCAATTAGGAAGCAATTTACATCTTTAATCGTTATCCATTATATGGACGATATTCTTATTTGTCACAAAGAGTTAGATGTTTTACAAAAGGCTTTCCCCATGCTGGTGGCTGAATTAAAACAGTGGGGATTAGAGATTGCCTCAGAAAAGGTTCAAATTGCAGATACAGGCCTCTTTTTGGGCTCAATGATTACTCCCAAAAATATAGTTCCTCAGAAAATAGAAATTCGCAAAGACCACTTACAAACATTAAATGATTTTCAGAAACTTCTGGGAGATATAAATTGGTTGAGGCCCTTTTTAAAAATTCCATCTGCTGATCTAAAACCCCTCTTCGATCTCCTGGAGGGTGAGCCTCATATCTCCTCACCCAGAAAATTTACCCCTGCTGCCCACCGAGCCTTACAGATGGTGGAAGAGGCCTTACAGGAAGCACAATTACAACGTATTGAGGAGTCACTACCTTTTAATCTGTGTGTTTTTAAGACAGCTCAATTGCCAACTGCAGTCCTGTGGCAACATGGACCATTACTTTGGATTCATCCAAATGCTTCCCCTGCTAAGATTATTGACTGGTACCCTGATGCTGTTGCACAGCTCGCGCTTCGCGGAATAAAAGCAGCTGTTACACATTTTGGCAGGGATCCTGATTCCTTGATTGTGCCTTATACTGCTGCACAAGTTCAGACCTTGGCAGCCACATCTAGTGATTGGGCAGTTTTAGTTACTTCCTTTTCAGGACAAATTGATAATCATTTTCCAAAGCATCCAATTTTACAGTTTGCCCTAAACCAGGCTATAGTGTTTCCACAAGTGACAGCTAAAGACCCACTCCCAGATGGGACTGTGGTGTACACTGATGGATCAAAAACTGGTATGGGAGCTTATGTGGTCAAGGATAGGGTTATATCTAAACAATATAATGAAACTTCACCTCAAGTTGTAGAATGTCTGATAGTACTGGAGGTTCTTGAGGCTTTTCCAGGACCCCTCAATATTGTATCAGATTCCTCTTATGTGGTTAATGCAGTTAATCTCCTTGAGATAGCTGGAATAATAAGATCCTCCAGCAGAGTTGCTAACATCTTTCAGAAGATACAAGCTGCCTTGTTAAATAGGAGATTTCCTGTTTTCATTACCCATGTCCGAGCACATTCTGGACTCCCAGGTCCCATGTCCTTAGGGAATGACTTAGCGGACAAGGCTACAAAGCTGGTGGCCGCTGCCTTGTCTACCCATGCACAAGCAGCAAAAGAATTCCATAAGCGCTTTCATGTGACGGCTGAGACCTTGCGCCGTCGTTTTGCTCTATCCAGGAAAGAGGCTAGGGAAATTGTTACTCAATGCCAGAATTGCTGCGAATTCTTACCTACTCCCCACATGGGAATAAACCCACGTGGCATTAGACCATTGCAGATGTGGCAGATGGATGTTACTCATATTCCCTCTTTTGGAAGGCTTCAATATGTTCATGTTTCTGTTGACACCTGTTCTGGCGTAATGTTTGCCACACCCCTAACAGGGGAAAAGGCCTCATATGTGATTCAACATTGCCTTGAGGCCTGGAGTGCTTGGGGAAAACCCAGAATTTTAAAAACAGACAATGGACCAGCATATACCTCTCAAAAATTCCGACAGTTTTGTCGGCAAATGGATGTTACCCATCTAACTGGCCTACCTTATAACCCTCAAGGACAGGGCATTGTGGAACGTGCCCATCGTACACTCAAATCATATCTGATTAAACAAAAGGGAGTATTGAGGATGTTCTACCCTCGGTACCAAGAGTTGCTGTATCCATGGCACTTTTTACCCTTAATTTCTTGAACTCTGATGCCCAAGGCCACACTGCGGCCGATCGCCACAGTTTAGAGCCTGATAGGCCAAAAGAAATGGTAAAATGGAAAGATGTGCTTGACTGATCTCTGGAAAGGCCCGGATCCTATTCTTATAAGATCCAGGGGAGCTGTGTGTGTTTTTCCACAGGAGGAAGAAAACCCCCTGTGGATCCCTGAAAGACTCACTCGAAGAGCTCCTTCACAACTCCAGAATAAGAAGGATGGAGGCCAAGTGGGTGATGAAGACTCTCCTACTCGGGATGATGGTTCCTAGTATGATGGGAGAGTTACGGTGGGCCATCATGTCTACCTTCCCCTACCGATGCCAGTGATGCAGAATGCCCAGGTGTTCCCTAGATTTTTCACAACTAATAGAGAGTTGGGGCTTGCCTTTTGCCTTTAGATCCTCAGATACAGAGTTTTCAGGATGAGAGAACCTTGTCATTAGTAGGAAGCTTGTGCTTTACTGTGATTTCTTCATTAAAGGATAATTTTATTCATATGGATCCAGAAAGATCTAATGCTAATCCTTTTGAATTAATGGAAGCTGTACTGATCTTTCTCCTATGATAGTGAGAAGGGACAGATTACTTTTGATTGGAAAGGGGCATTAGGCAACAGTCTGAGTGAGGGACAGAGCTCTGGATCATCTGATTGGTCCTCCTCCAATGTTAAGTATACCCCTTTTAAGAGAACTAATTATTCAGCTGCCCTTTATTTGGGTTGTGAGTAATGATACCTTAGGTAAGAATCAGAAAGAAATAAATTGCTCTGCTTAGAATTGTTTTTATGCATTATGCTGGGATGCTATTAAGCACCCTTTTGCTTTGGTAATGCGCATGCCTCGATTTGTTCCAGTTCCTGTTGAGGCGCCAAGTAGTTTGAGTTTGTTTAGGGAAAAGCGAGATTTTTGGGATCTCTGCTATTATTGTGGGCCTGATAGCCACCGCCGCGGTTACTGCTTCGGTTACCGCCTCGGCCCTTGCACTTTCTGCCACTGTGCAGACAACTCAAACCATTAATGAACTATCAGGCCACTGTGACCATGGTCCTAGATAAACAGGCCACTGCCAATTCTCAGATACAAGGAGGCCTGATGTTGGTAAACCAACAGATTAATTTGGTTCAGGAACAATTGGATATATTGTGGCAGATGGCCCAATTGGGATGTGAACAAAAGTTGCCTGGCCTTTGTGTCACTTCAGTACAATATGAGAATTTTACAAGAGCAGCTAACCTGTCACAAGCTCTGTCTCAACATTTATTACAGAATTGGACTTTTGAGTTTGAGCAGACACTCCGTGAGTTGAGAATGGCGATCCTGCAAGTGAATTCGACGCGTCTGGATCTTTCTCTGATGGAAGGCCTCTCCTCCTGGATTTCATCTGCATTTTCTTATTTTAAGGAATGGGTGGGGGTAGGATCATTTAGCCTAGTTCTCTGCTGTGGAATAGTGTTGATGCTTTGGATGGTGTGTAAGCTCAGAGCCCAAACAAAAGAGACAAAGTGGTGGTGGCACAAGCACTTGCTGCCTTAGAACACGGAGCCTCCCCTGACATTTGGTTAACCATGTTAAAGCAATAGGTCGCTGGCCTCCCAGCTCTTGCACCCCACGAGGCTAGTCTCATTGCACGGGATAGAGTGGGTAGGCTTCAGCAGCCCAAGGAGTTGCAAGGCTAAGCACTGCACAGGAGAGGTCTGCGGTATAACGACTTTCTCCTGGGAGATAAGTCATCTTGCATGAAGGTTCTATGTCATGATCTCCTTCCCCCAGAAAAACGACATCGGACTGGTCAGGGCTCTCTCTGGGGATAAGACCCTGGAGAGGAGCTTTGTACATGTTCCGAATTTGCACATGGGGATTTGACCTCTATCTCCACTCCAAAGTTGTGGGTGTCCTATTGCTTCAAAAATAAATGAATAGGGGAGATGTGAGGAGCAGCCCTCGCTATCGCTATTGCCGTTAGAAGATGGCGCTGACATCTGCTGTCAGTTGGAGTTAACCGTTTAAGCTGTGCCTCTCCCGTGGCGTCATCTGGGGTGATGTGCAAACCACCAATCCCGGCTCTACACGTCTCACTCGGAGCTCCTAGGCTTATATAAGGGGCTGGGTTTCTTAGCTTGGGGTCTCCCTCTAAGAAGCTGATCATCTATCTCTCAAGATGCATTAAAGCTTTACTGCAGAAGGATCCGAGTGTTCTGCGTCGTTCTTGCTGGCGAGATGGTAGCGCGGGACAAGGAGCAACTGATGGTTGATGACTGCTGGGGGAGATTATTTTTTTTTCCTTGGGGAGTGTAGACAATGGTAGGTTGACCACACTACAGAAGAGATGGCCTCATGAACAGCAATAATTATACTCAGTGGGATAACTAAAAATGGGGAAAACAGAGGAGAAAAGGAGGAGAAAGATGTTGTTGAATATTTGTTTACCTGTGCAAGATGTGCTGCATTTGTTAAACTACATAAAGATGTGTTGCTGTTTTACCTTGCCTGCCTAAAGCACCTGATTGGTCTAATAAAAACTGAATGGCCTATATCAGAGGAGGAGGTATAGGTGGGATTTCCAGGTAGAGACAGTAAGTTGAAGGAGGAATTTAAGCTCTGGGGAGGAAAGGAAAAGAGATGCCAGGGAGACACTGAGGTCCAGACAGACATGGAGGAAACAGGAAAGTAGGAAACATAGGATGAAAGAAACATAAAAAACAACCCAAGGCAAATGTAGATGAATAGAAACAAGTGAAATTAAGAGAGCTAGTGGGAAGCTGGGCTTTGGTGGTGCACACCTTTAATCACAGCACTCCAGAGGCAGAGGCAGGTGAATTTCTGTGAGTTCGAGACCAATGTGGCCTACAGAGTGAGTTCCAGGACAGCCTCTAAAACAATACAGAGAAACCTAGTCTCTAAAAACCAAGAGAGAGAGAGAGAGAGAGAGAGAGAGAGAGAGAGAGAGAAAGGGACAGGCCTAAGCTAATGCCGAGCATTCGTAATTAACAATAAATCTCCATGTCTTTATTTGGGAGCTGGTTGGTGACCCAAAGAAAATTCCAACTACGGGTGGGGTAGAAGAAAAAGGAGAGGAGGAAACATGAATTTGGGAGGAGAACATGTTGAGGGGGGCTCTAGGGAATCTTGGAAGGGGAAAATGGAAGTATATGCTCAAAATAAATTATACATATATTTGAGATTTTTTTATTTTAAATAACATTATTTTTAAAAATCATGATAGAGTTTTATCAAGAATTCAAACAAATATCCAAGTAACAATATCCTGCTTAGCATTATTAATAGAAGTCACAAAGTGCTTGTTAGAGTGTAGCTCAGTGTTACAGTTTTTGCCTGGTATTCCCAAGGTACTATGTTCTATCCCCAGCACTGGGAAAAATATGTGTGTGTATATATCTTGGACTGGCAAGATAGGTCCATGGAGTCCAGTCCCTAGAACATACATGGTGGGAGAAGGGATCCAAATCCTACAAGTTGTTCTCTGATTTCTGTAATCACCATGGCAGCCACATGACAACACACAACAAATGAGTTGTTTAATTAAATCTAATTTTTAAATGATAATAGTAATTCCTCATGTGTCCATGGATGAACTGGCATAGAAAATGCAGTGAATATGACTTCACTGAAGGAAATTTCACTCTTGTCACTGACATCAATATCAAGAGTGTTTGTTGAATGAACCAGTTCCACTTCTTGAAGTCAAGGAGACTGAGTCCACCTGCAGCATAGAGGCAGCGTGAGCACAATTGCATCATTTACATTATTATACATCTACATTATTGTACTATATATACTATATGTCTATATATACACATATATACACACCCATATATTTATCTGTATTAATATACATCTTTATTATACATTATATATTATTACTATATCTCCAAAATAAATTAATATATTCTCTAGTAATAACTATAATTCTGTTCAGTAAAATCTATTGAGTGTGGTGATATATTATTTATGACTTATTAAAGCTTCCCTGAGGACTCATAAAGCAAGATCAGCAACAAGCCATAGCAGCTGGGCACACACCTTTAATCCCAGAAGCCAGAATCTAGGAAGTAGTGTTACATGCTTTTAATCCTAGGACTCAGAAGTAGATGGATCAATGTGAATTCAAGGTTACCCAGATCTAATCAATATTGAATCAGTCCATAAGAGAATTATAGCTTACACCCTTTATCCCAGGACTCACTTGAGGTATATAAAACAGTAGCAAGGTCTCAATATAGAGCATTTATTCTCCAGCCACATTGAAGATTCTCCAGACATGCTGAGGAGAGACAGCAGGATCAGCGCAAACAGCCTCAGCTAGAGGTGAGAGCTAGTGGCCTGCTACTTTGCTCTTCTGTTCTTCAGCTTGAAGTTTGAACCCCAGTTTCAGTCTCTGGGTTTTTTATTTTTCATGTTACAATTGAGGATAAGTAACATCTCTGTAAGATATTTATCTCACCACATGTAAATTCACAAGTGGACAACATTTTCTCTCATGTACAGATAACCAAGGCAATGTAAATTTAAAGGCTAAAGTGTGTGTGGGGGGAGGGTTCATTTGTTTTGTCCAGACAAAGTTTCTTTGTGTAACCCTGGCTGCCCTGGGCTCTGTAAATTAGGATGGCTTCAAATTAAGAGATCCACCTGCCTCTGCCTCCCAAGTGCTGGCATTAAAGGCATGCTCCATCAGACACAACTGAGAGCTGAATTGCTTTATGCAGACAAGTATTGAAGAAGCAAAACTCCAAGAGTCAGAATGGTCATAGACAGACTCAGATACAGAAGCAACTATAAGTAATTTCTGTAAACTAGAGTCCATTAGTAAATGTTTTAAAAAAGAATAGCACAAGGAAAGGTGAGATAGTGAAATCAGAATAATTAACTAACAGCATAAAAATCGTATGCCAGGAAAATAAGCCATATCATGCATAGTTCCAGAAAATATTTTTCCTTGACAAACTGTCTGAATAATTTGGGGACAGGTGCACACCTTTAATCCCAGCACTTGGGAGGCAGAGGCAGGCAGATCTCTGTGAGTTTGAGGCCAGCCTGGTGACTTCCAGAACAGGCTTCAAAGTAACAGAGAAATCCTGTAACATGAAAAATAAAAGACACACAGACTGATACTGGGGTCCAAACTTCAAACTCAAGATCAGAAAAGTAAAACAGCCGGGCCACTAACTCTTACTTCTGCCTCCAGCTAAAAGGGGATCCTGGCTCCACCAAACCTCACACTACAATCCTACACAGCTATGCTCTAAACAACCTGGCTGGAGAATCCTGAGACGGACTCCTAAAGACCATGCTCATATCTTTTATACCTCTCTAGTGCTGGGATTCAAGGTGTGAGCTCTGCTGTTCATTTAGACAGATTAAATCTCGCTGAGCCCTGGGTGGTCTTGAACTCAGAGATCCATCTGCCTTTGTCTCCTGAGTCCTGGGATTACAAGTGTGTATCACCACTGCCTGATCTCTATAGCTTGAGGTGTCATTGCTTTCTGAATCCCCAGGCAAGCTTTAATAAATCTTAAATGATATATTACCACAAAACCTTATCTTGAAAAACCAATACAATAAAATGAAAACAAAAATGATGGTAGGTGGGCCATTGGAAAGTTGAAAAGTAAGAGTCACACAATCCCAATTCGGATCAGGAAATTAAATCCATGAACAGTCACTTTACCTTATCTTTGCATTCATTTGGTGAACTGGAACCACGGGAGTTGGATCCACCAGGTGTCCTTCAGAGAAAAAACATACAATATACATGGTTGAGTATGTTTCTCTAACACTCTGAGGTGTGCAGGGCTGCTGTGGGTTAAACGTGTTTCTGCACTGATGGGATTACTCTTGCAGTTTAAATAAGCCTTCGGTTATCACATTCTACCCTCACTACTCCCAAATATTCAGGAAAACATCACTCACAGTTCTAGTTAGCCATCTATTACAATCCAACTTACAATCACATTAGGTAATGTTTTCAAGGTCAAACAGATACATTGTAGCTCCATCTAGTTTCCTGTAAGTTTCAAAATTTTTGTCTCTATTAGCAGTTGAATAATATGACATTGTGTAAATATGGCATATTTTCATTATTCATGCATCAATTTTGCAGGTATCTTGGATTAATCTAATTTGTGACTATTGTGAATAGAGCAGCAGTGACCATGTGTAAGAAAGTATTTCTGTAATAAGATGTATGGTTCTTTGGGTATCAGACAGAAGTGATACAGCTAGATCTGGTAGTAGATCTATTTCTAGCTTTTTGAGGCACCTCCACATTGCTTTCCATAGCAGTTGTACCAGTTTGCACTCATACCAGCAATGAATAGTGTGCCTCTTTCTGTATGTCCACACCAGTATCTACTGTCTTTCTTTCCTTTTTTAATTTAAATTAGAAACAAGCTTGTTTTACATGCCAATCCCAGTTCCATCTCCCTCCACTCCTCTCCTGCCTCTCACCATTCCACTATCCCATCCCCTTATGCTCCCCAGGGAGGGTGAGGCCTTCCATAGGAGATCTTCAAAGTCTATCACACCATTTGGAGCAGAGCCTAGATCCTCCTGCATGTGTCTAGGCTGAGAGAGTATCTCTCTATGTGGAAGAGGATCCCAAAGTCCTTTCATGTACTCGCGATAAATACTGATCCACTACCAGAGGCCCCAAAGATTAACCAGACCTCCAAACTGACATCCTCATTCAGGGGTTCTGGAACAGTCCAATGCTGGTTTCCCAGATATAAGTCTGGGGTCCATGAGCAACCCCTTGTTAGGTCAGCTGTTTCTGTGGGTTTCTCCAGTCTGGTCTTGACCCCTTTGCTCATCACTCCTCCCTCTCTACAACTGTATTCCAGAGTTCATCTCTTATGTAAAGAGAAGATTTTTCCTTGCCAGCGGCTTGGTTTTTCCATCCGCCAGTCTCCTGGGCTCTGCTGCGTTGTAGTCCCCAAATAACACACAAGATGCTCTATTAATTATGAAACTGTTGGCCTTGCTTGTTTCTTACTGGCTAGCTCTGACTTAAGTATTTATCCCATAATTGCTAATCTAAATATTTCTCTTACTGGAGAAGTTTCTGGGCTTCTTATCCCTATGGCAGTTACATCTTAACTCACTGTGTTTCTCCTACCCTGAGACCTCCTCGACTCCTAGTCCCACCTCTCTTGCTTTCCTATTGGCCAACAGTGCTTTATTGACATATACACAGGACTTCCCCAACACATCTCAGTGTTTAGCTGTGGGACTCTGCTTCTGTTTCCATCAACTACTGGATAAAGGCTCTAGGATGGAATATAAGGTACTCATCCATCTCAATATCAGAGAAGGGCATTTATGATAGCTTTTCGACTGTTGCTTAGAATGTTAGTTGGGGTCAACCATGTAGATTTCTGGACATTTTGCTAGTGCCAGATTTCTCTTTAAACCTTTAATGGCTCCCTTTATTATGATATCTGTTTTCTTGCTCTCCTCTATTCTTCCCCTGACTCCATCTTCCTGCTTTTTCCTGTCCTCCTCTCCCCTCCTCTTCTCCCCTTCTCTTTCTTCCATCTCCCGCTCCCCTCCCACCATGTTCACAATTAGCTCAGGAGATCTTGTCCCTTTCCCCTTCTCTTGGGGACCATGTATGTCTGTCCCTCTTAGGGTTCTCCTTGTTTCCTAGTTCCTCTGGTGGTGTGGCTTGTAGGCTGGTACTCCTTTGCTCTAAGTCTAAAATTCATATATGAGTGAGTAAATACCATTTTTATCTTGTTGTGACTGGGTTACCTCACTCAGGGTAGATTCTTCTAGTTCCTTCCATTTGCCTACGAATTTCAAGATTACATTGTGTTTTTTTTCCCCTGAGAAGTACTCTATTGCGTAATTGTACCACATTTTCTCCATCCATTCTTCAGTTGAGGGATGTCTAGGTTGCCTCCAAGTTCTGCTTATTACAAATAATGGCTCTATGAACATGGTTGAACAGATGTTCTTGTTGTATGAATGTGCAACTTTTAGGTATATTCCTATGAGTGGAATTGCTCCATCTTGTGGTACACTGATTTCCATTTTCTGGAGGAACTGACATACTGATTTCCAAAGTGACTGTATGAGTTTGCACTCCAACCAGCAGTGAAGCAGTGTTCCCTTTTCTCCACATCCTTTCCAGCATAGTCTTTCATTGGTGTTTTTGATATTAGCCATTCTGACAGGAGTGAGATGGTATCAAAGAGTTGTTTTGATTTGCATTTACCTGATGGCTAAGGATGTTGAGCACTTTCTTATGTGTCTCCCAGCCATTTTAGATTCCTCTATTGAAAATTCTCTATTTAGTTCCATCCACCACTTTTTGATTGGAACCTTTGGTGTTTTGGAGACTTGCTTCTAGAGTTCTTTGTAAATTTCGGAGATCAGCCCTCTGTCAGATGTGGGGTTGGTGAATATTTTTCCCATTCTGTTGGCTGCCATTTTGTCTTATTGACTGTGTACTTTGCCCTACAAAAGCTTCTGTTTCAGGAGATCCCATTTATTACTTGTTGATCTCAGTGTCTTTGCTAATGGAGTTATGGTCAGGAAGTGGTCTCCTATACTAATTTGTTCAAGGGTATCACCTACCTTCTCTTCTAAAAGGTTCAGTGCGGCTGGATTTATGTTGAGGTCTTTGATCCATTTGGACTTAAGTTTTGTGCATGGCAATAGACATGGATCTATCTGCAGTCTTCTACATGCCAGCATTCAGTTATGGTAGCACCATTTGTTTAAATATTTTCATTTTCCATTGTATAATTTCAGGTAAATCACATGTTCATAGGTATGTGGACTAATATCAGGGTTCTTCAATTTGATTTCATTGGTCTACCTGTCTAGCTGTTTTCAGGACTATTGATCTATAATAATCTACTTTAAAGTCAGGGATGCTGAAGCCTCCAGATATCCCTTTATTGTACTGGGTTCTTTTGGCTATGCTGGGCCTTTTGGTTTTTTTATATAAAGTTGATAATTGTTCTTTCAAGGTCTGTGAAGAATTGTGCTGGAATTTGATGAAGATTGCATTGAATCTGTAGATTGCTTTTATCAAGGTTGTCATTTTTACTACGTGGATCTTACCTATGCAAGACTATGCTAAATCTTTCCATTTTCTGGTATCTTCTTTAATTTCTTTCTTTAAAGACTCAAAGATCTAGCTCTACAGGTCTTTCACTTGTGTTTGGTTAGTGGTACCACAACGTATTTTATGTTGTTTGTGGCAACTGTAAAGAGTGATGTTTCTCTGATTTCTTTCTCATCCCTTTTAACATCTGTATATAGTTAGGCTCCTAATTTTTTTGAGTTGATATTGTATCCTGCCACTTTGTTGAAGGTGTTTATCAGCTGTAGGAGTTCCCTGGTAGAGTTTTTCAGGTCACTTATGTAAACTCTCATACCATCTGCAAATAGTGAATGTTTGACTTCTTTTCCAATTTGAATCCCCTTGATCTCCTTTTGTTGTCTTTATTGTTCTAGCTAGAACTTCAAGTACAATATTAAATAGTTATGGAGAGAGGGGACAACCATGTGTCATTCCTGATTTTAGAGGAATCTCATGGAGTTTCTCTCCATTTAATGTGATATTGACTGTCAGTTTGCTATATTTTGCCTTTATTATGTTTAAATATGTTCCTGTTATCCCTGATCTCTCCAAGACATTTATTATGAAGGGGTGTTAGATTTAGTCAAAGGCTTTTTAGCATCTAGTGAGATGATCATGTTTTTTTTCAGATTGTTTATATGATGAATTACATTGATGGATTTTAGTATGTTGAACCATTCCTGCATCCCTGGGATGAAGCCAATTTGATCATGGTGGATGATTTTTCTGATATGTTCTTGGATTTGATTTGCCAGTATTTTATTGTATATTTTATATTTTCTCTGTATCAGCTTTCAATCCTTGCAGTGTTTGAAGTGTTTCTTGCCACTTTTGCTTTGTCTTTTCCTCCATTTCTTTAATTTTTTGGTTTGTTTTTTTTTCTTTCATTTCATTAAGGGATTTTTCCATATCATCTTTGAATGCTTCTATCATTTTCATGACATTGTTTTTAAGGTCATTCTCTTCTGCTTCAACTGCATTGTGATTTTCAGGTCTTGCTGGTGTAGATTCTCTAGACTCTGACAGTGTCATATTGGTTTTTCTGTTGCTGAGTGTGCTTTTATGTTGTCTACTTGCCATCTCTTCTTCCACTGGGTACAGAAGGAGTCTCTTCCTCTCCTGGTGGCTATGGGACCAAGGTTCCCTTCCAGTGGGTG
Source organism: Mesocricetus auratus (assembly GCF_017639785.1). NCBI lineage: Eukaryota > Metazoa > Chordata > Mammalia > Rodentia > Cricetidae > Mesocricetus > Mesocricetus auratus. Next base: position 34,673 of record NW_024431097.1, read on the forward strand.
CAAGCAGGTCCAATACTCTGGTGGCTCTCCTCTTCTTGTGGATAGAGGCAGTCCTAGTACTGGGGCCTTGTCAATCTCAGAGTGGGCTGGACCCCATCGGGATGGGATCAGCAGTGCATAGTCCCCAGGCCTCAGCTGAATCCAAGCAAAGCACTGAAGGTGGGACTGAAACAGGCCCAGGCTTACCTAGTCCCGTGGGAAGAGAATGGGACTAGAATGCTGGCAGTCTCTGGGTGGGGTGGATCCTGCCAGGATGGGATCCTCAGTGTGCAGTCTTCTGGTCTCAAGTGGTTCCTGCAAGGCACTGGAAAGCCTAGCCCAACATAGGCTCTATTCATGACAATGAAATATGTCTGCTCCTGGCAGCACTAATCTACTTAAGAGAAGATGATGAGCATCCAAGAAACTCACATGGAGTTTACTTTCTTTGTGGTAAAGGTAAGCCCGTGGACAAGAAAGTGCAGTTGCCTCAACTGCTGTCCAAGTTGGACAAACAGGACACAAAAAAGGGTGACTAAAAATCCTTGACAAGGCAAGGCAGGATAGCCCTTGGGGGAATCCTGCTTCACAGAAACATCTGTCAGAGACTTATAGGCAGACGATACATGCCCCAACATTGCAGAAGAACCTTGGGTGACTGTCCAGGTAGCCAGCTGTTTCTGCTATTTCTCACATTTTTTGGAAGTCTCTTGCTAGCACTTCCTGCTTACTCAGTTAATATTATTTCCTTCTAGGGCCTCTCAGGGAGTTGAAGACTAGATAGTTGTAGTTTTTATTGTTTTCCAGACTCAGAAAAGAAATTCACTAAAGATATGTAAAGTATAAAAGGCTGACACACATTAAATGATAATTTGATAATGCAAATTAGAATATAATATTAATTAGGTACAAGACTTTGAAGTCACCAAGATAGAATAATGCAGTATTTTCTGAATTTGTCAAATGCAAATGGATTAAGATATTTTCTCTGTATTTGTCAAAGGCAAAAGGAATAGACATTGTGGATGAACTTGTATGTATTGTATATACTTAATGTGTATAATTTTTCTTATGTTAGTTGTAGCTTCTTTTCGTATTAGACAAAAATGGGTGATATATTATTTATGATTTATTAAAATTTGCCTGAGGGTTCAGAAAGCAATGTCCACCATAGAAGCCAGGTGTTGGGCCTAAAAAGGCTTGTATGTGAGGCCCAGTCTAACTTCCATGTGGGGATGACTCAGCAAGGCCTGATGTACGACTGCCCCCTGCATAGCTACCTGCCAGCTTGGTGGAATATTATTGGCCCTTACTCCTCACATCATCACCTTACCCTATCCTAAAATTCCCATCCCCTACCTCAGCCCTATATAAGTTCCCGCATGTTGGAGTAAATCGAGATGCTGCTTCAACAAGCTTCAGACTCAGTGTATGTTTTCTCCCCTGTAACTAGTTGGGGTGAGGGGTTCTGAGTCATTGGCACTCACCATCCTGCTAGAGACTGACTAGACTGGCCCTTCCCCTGCTCTACCTGCTGGAGGATCCAGCATCAAGGCACACATCTTTAACCCCAGAAGGCAGAAGCTAGGACATAGTGGTACACACCTTTAATCTTAGGACAATGATTAAGAGGTAGACCAATCTCTCTGAGTTCAAGACCACTGAAGATACATGAGATTGAATCAGTCTGAAAGAGTAACAGATCACATGCCTTTAATCCCAGCACAAGAGGGGTATAAAGACAGAAGGAGGGTTTTCTGTATTCAGTAGGAGGCGATGATTCACTGGCCACACTGAAGATAAGTCTCAGATCAGGCATTTATTCTTCAGCCAAACTGATGAGAGAAGCAGTTTGAGACTGGGTGAAGAGCTCCTTCATTGGTCATCCCTTTCAGCCTGAGATTCAGTTTGAGGCTAGTGGCTGACTGCTTTGCTTTTCTATCTTCAGTTTGAGGTTTGAACCACAATATCTCTCTATGAGTTCATTTATTTTCCATGTTACACTGCTATGCTCGTTTTCGTGTTGCTCAGTCTGGATAATTGCCTCTCTATATAATTGAAAGTATGTCTTGGCATCCTACTAAGAATGTCTAATTGTTCTTCATACCTACTTAATGGTTTGGGCTTGAGTGATTGTACCCACCATAGAATGCCACGAAGAAAAATATATAAAAGAATTAACCTTACCTCTCTGGTTCATCAGCTTCTTCTGTCCTTTTTACTGTGTCCTTGCTTTCTAACAATTTTATCAGGCTCTCATTTTTTCCCTGTTGAGCCAGTGCAAGGGGTGAAACGCCATCCTATTGGTGAAAGAAACAACAACTCATGATTCTCAGGACTTTGTATTTCTCACGAGGAAATCAGATGGAAGGCACAGTGGAGCTTAGCGTCTGCTGATGGCTCTGTGAACCACTGCCTGGGCCTTCCCACCCCACATTGCTTTTCCACCTGCTGCTCTGCCCTTGGAAAAGCCTCTGCCTGCCTGGAGCTGCCCACGAACACCAGTGCTTGCTCACCACACTCATTCAAGCGTGAGCTAGCTCTCTGAGCTTTGCCTCCACCTTGGCATTTACCATGTAATTATGGAGGATGTGATTGCTCCCAGCTAAACTAAAGCTTCTTGAGGATGGGAGCTGTGTCTTTTACCTCTAATGCCCCAAACAGTAAATAGTATTCCAAAAGAATATTTACTTTCCCAGAAATGCCATGCCTCACATAAATGTCATGTTCATCTGTAAGATAAACTTGAGCAAGACAGGTCCAGTATGAAATATGGAGACATATGTGTAGTCTTTATATCTGCTTTTGTGGCAAACATTCAGTGTCCTGGCCTTGACAGAATTCCAGAAACAACTACATTTCTACCAGGCAGTGGAAGAGCTAAGTAGACTCTTTCTATTTACAGTAACAGGAACCCACAGCAGACACTCTGTTCCAAATGGATCACTCAGGACAAGGTTGTAAATTAGATGGCATGGGATGCAAAGGAACTTTGGTAGCTTATTAGCAAAATGTCCATGGGATGTTGTCCCATCATAAGAAGAGTAATATCTCATTCATAAGATCTCTTATACACATCTGACACACATTTATTTAAAATTTATTTTTAGGTCACTTCCTTTATAGTTACTACTTAATGTTATTTTTACTTTTAGGCAAATTACAAATGAGAAATGAAATATAATTTTTATCAGTACAAAATCTGAAAATCATCCATGTGGGTCATTTTAGCACAATGAAAACCACTAACCTAACTGAGTGTGGGAGAGAATGCCATTAGCCTCAGCATTTTGAAGGGTGAGACCAAGTTCTAGGACAACCAGAGCTACACAAACACACAGAAAGGCATGATGGAGAATGGCCATAAGCCCAGCATTTTAGAGTTGAAGGTAGGAAGAACAGTGCCATCCTCATCTACATAAAAACTTCCTGGCCAACCTGGACTATATGAGATCCTGTCTCATAAACCAAAAAACAAACAAGCCAGAAGGTTCTCGTCAGCATTTTATCAATTCCGTGGTTATATGTTTACAACTTCCAGAGTAATATTGCCAGCAATTCTGTTTATAACATTCATCACAGAAGTAACCATGTAATCAAAGGAAAGTGTGAAATATCATTGGGAAGGAAGGAGGTCCCATCAAACCTCACTCTTCTAGAGATATTTCAACTTCCTGAAATTTGAGAATTCATATATTAAACTTACCTTTACAGAGATTCTAATGTCATAGTTGTATCAGAATTTCAATGAAATATTTTTACATATCCATGTGCAAGGCCTTATTGGATATCTGTGAGTTTGAGGCCAGCCTGATCTACAAAGTGAGTTCCAGGACAGCCAGGCTGTTACATACAGAAATCCTGTTTCAAAAAACGAAACAAAGTAAAACAAACAAGCAAACAAAACAGGGCTAGGGAAATGGCTCATAACTTAAGAGTACTGGCTGCTCTTCCAGAGATCCTGAGTTCAATTCCCAGCAACCACATGGTGGCTTACAACCATCCATAATGAGATCTGATGTCCTCTTCTGGCATTTGTATACATAATAAAAAAAGAAAAGATAAATATAACCTTATAAAATAGTCTGTTGCCAGGCAGTGATGGTGCATGATGCCTTTAATCCCAGGGCTCAGGAGGCAGAGGTCGGTGGTCTCTGTGAGTTTGAGAACAGCCTGGTCTACAGAGCTAGTTCTAGACTGCCTCCAAAGCTACAGAGAAACCCTGTCTCAAAAAAATTCATATATCCGTGTGTGTGTGTGTGTGTGTGTGTGTGTGTGTGTGTGTGTGAGTACATGATATGTATAGGCATGCATGCCACAGCACATATGCAGAGGTCAGAAAACTCTTTGGAGTCCATCTGCCCCTTCCCCATTTAAATGGCTTCTGAGGATGAAACTAAGTCTAATGTCTACTGCAAGCACCCAGACATCTTGCTAGCCTATAATTTTCTTTTCTTAAGCACTTCTTTGTAATACATTGTTGACACTGTCGAGTAACACATTTAAAAGTTGTCTAAACACAGAAATTTTATAGCTGAGTAAAACATGCCTTTCTCCGTCCAAATTATTAAATGAAAGGAAGTCATTCCCACCTAGGAATCAAGTTATCAGCTGCACTGCATTTTCCCATAGAAAGCAATTGACAAATTACTTCTCCAGTGTCCAGTGGCAGGTTGTAAGCAATGAATATACTCATGTCTTCTTTTGAAAGCCTTGAGATCTAGACAAAGAGAGTTCAGTTCTCTACCTGGGCTTGCCAGTCTGAACTAACTAAAGTGAAATTTAGGTGAATATCTGCTACGGGTTTTACACATCAAACCACCTGTCGTGCATTGTTTGCTTATGATGACAGTTTTAAGTAAACAGCAAAAACAACACTTTTCTTTAATTCCAATTTATGAACAACAGTTGGTCTACTTTTAGAAGCTTGAAAAAATGGTAGTGGAAGACCAGCTGGAATTGGGGGAGTTGCAAACAAAAAGACCAAAGCCTGGGTGAATTGTAATTCTATGGAACCAATTATACTTGACTGCAATTATCCGATTCAGGCTCTAGTTCTCATTATTAATTGATGGTTATGTAGTATAGGCTTACTAGACTTCCGTTGACAGATAACAGGCTGTGCAAAGATATTCCCTGCCCTCCTTGGAATGGGCTACCAGTGATCGTGCAGGCAGCAGCACAGTACCTACCCTTGTGATGTGACAGGGCATACCTCTCAATGAAGTGGGTGCTATTTCCTACCTTTTTATTTTCAGAAACCTTTTACTGTGTTAAATAAAATGGTAGAGCATGGGATTTTAAATTTTCTTTAACTTCTCTGTAGTAAGAAGCAAAAGCCATCATGGTCACTATAGTTTGTGACAATATAGATGTGAAGATGGCTAGAAAGACTAAGCCTTCTCAACATGAGAACTAAGAGGTAATATATTTGCTAGCTTAATTAATGCATTTCACAGTACCTTCATAATAAAATCAAGTTGCATGGCATAAGTATAAATTTTTCTACTTGTAAATAATCAAAACATTCATCAGTTTGTGAACAAGTGAACCGTACTCATACAAGGCTCTTCTGTAACTTAAAACCTAAAATGCACAAAACTTCTGGAGAGCTATCCACCTCTAAAATTGTACATCTTTATGCTTTATTTGAAACAATGTGAAAAATCCCTAAGCTCAGAAGCAGCTACATACTTGACTTTGTTCTTGCTAAGATTAAAAAAAAAAACCCAAAAGTTTTCAACCTGGAATCCACATGGTGGGAAGAAAGAATCAACTCCTGCAATCTTTCCTCTGCTCTCCACACTTCAACAGTGGTACATGTAACCCCACCCCATCAAACAAATAACAGGTTAAAAACATATAAAAATTCTGAAATTGTCAGCAAAGTGATGTGATGTCAGAGTACTTGCCACCAAGACTTAGGACCTGAGTTTGATCACTAAAACCTACATGGACAAAGAAGAACAAATCCACACAAGTTGCCCTCTGCTTCCCACATGAGTGTAATGTCACACATACATGCTCACATGATAAATAAATGTTTAAAACCAAAATTTTTAAAATGTCACCTTTTCATCTCTGGGTACATTTAATTCTCCTTGCTTCTATTTCTCTCCCAATTAAGAAATGGTGATGGTAGACCAGTCATCTATGTGTCATGATGTAGATTGAGTGGTCCACATAAGATATGCTGTTACACATGTACTGACAATCAGTTACACGGAACAACAAAGGTAAAACAATGTTTTTGGATACATTTGCTATTCTCTGCACATCCCCATTAATTCTTTGATAGGATCCTAGATTCTTACAGAACATATGAATTACTTTTTTCAAAGCATAATTAAGATTGTGTACTGTGAGACATTCCAACAACTCTTATTCTGGAACTTTATCATCAGGATAAAGATACAAACTTTCAGTGCATATATTCATGGTGGGGCAGAGCTCAGCAGTAGAGCATTTGACTGAAAATATTCATGTCCGGTATTTATGATGAGAAAAAGAAGGTCTAACGATAAGGAGAGATGCTACAAGCCACCAAACAACTATAATGGATCAATATGAAATGCTTATGGAAATTTTAGTTAAAAAGGCATTTTCCAATCTCAAGTGGTATCTGTGGATACAAATTTAAAGATATATCCAAACCAAACACATTCTTTCACATTGAGATTCAGACAGGTATAGGTAGAATCTTATATTTTAAATAGATGCTAATTTATGTTAGAAGAAAATTATTTACATTTTTGTAAGATACATATTTGCTTGTAGCTAGGGAAATGGCTCAGTCATTAATGCACTTGTCATGCAATATGTTGGGATTCCCCAGGATCCACATAAAAAGTCAGTGCTATCGCCCACACTCATTCAATACCAAAGGACAAATAACATCAAGTAGTCATATCTACCTAAAGTTATACACAACATGGATAAGTGTGGTGTGTATAACACACACACACACACACACACACACACACACACTAAAAGAAGTCAAGCACTTGTGCTGACAATGCTCCCCACAAGAATCATAAACTAACATAACCCCCAGTACCAGGCAGGACAAATGTCCTTTTACATGGAAGGACAGGGTAGTTAGTGGGATTCTTGAAACAATGCATAATATTGATGTAGCCCTTGGTTTCCTCTTAGGGGATGAAAGTGGGCTCCTAGGACACAAAACTTGGAAAATTCAAACTGGATCTGACCTGAATGCCTCTTTCCTGTGTCTAGCCTCCATGGTACCAGAAAATACTAGGCAAGCTGCCAAGGAGGATAAACAGTTTACAGTCCTCCCCAGCTGCAATACTTAGGACCACAATAGCCAACATGGCCAGATATCCACAAAGGACAACTAACCCTAATGTGGCATTCACCTATGGGTGACAGCCAGTAACTAGCTAATTGGACCTAAGACCCACTCCACAGGGGGGAAACCATGTCTAACTAGCTTTATGGATCCAGTGAAGGATTTATTGCCACCAGTTTGCTAGACCAGCGTAATTCCTTACTACATTCTAAATTTTATCCTTATACCAACAGCTACCACCCCTCATCAAAAAAAGCCTCTTGTACAGCAAACAGAGACTATCACAGAAGACCACAACTGGACACAATACAGAGATCAATAGATCACCAGAAGCCCAGCTCCAAATGGATGCATCTGTATTACAGCTTCTACATCTACAACTTCGGGAACACTGCAGGACATGTGGCAGAAAGGACTAAAAGCCAGAAAACCAAGAAGTGTCTTCTGTTAAACTCTTTCTCCTAGAAATAGTCACAAAACCAAGACCATAACAGTGCACATGTTAATACATAAGAGGGAAAATTTTTCAGGGTCTCACCTCTAGACAAAGAACCACAGACAACTACCAACTGCTGTGAGAAAACTTAGCCTATCCTAGAGATGAGGCCCTTATTGGTTATCCTGAGCAGAGTTGTCAACTCTGACATCAACACACAAGCAACAAAAGTGCACTCAAAACTTGGTGTGTATTGTGTGTATTTGTACACACACACACACTCACCACAAATACAATAATTATACAAGAAAAACAGGCTATCAACTTGAGAAATGAGGGGTCCATAGATAGGCTAGGAGGGAGGATATATGAGAGGGGATAAAGGGATGAAAGAGCGGAAATTTGAAATAATACTATTTCAGTTAAAAGGATATTTTAAACAGAATATGCAAAAGCTAAAATACATGGTCAGGAGTGTTCCTACTGTATGCTTAAAATTCCAGCACTGGGGAAGCATAGACAGGCAAACACCTAAGACTTGCCAGTCAACCAACTTAGTCGAATCAGTGAATCCCAGATCCAAATTAGAACAATCTAAAAAACTAGGATGCCTATCTAGAATACCCAAGATGGACCTCTGGCCTCCACATGCACACAAAACCCTTTTTCTCAGTACTGGGGATGCTGTCTAGGGCCCTGTGCATATTACATTAGCACTATTCCACTTAGTTACATGCTTGACCCCACTGCGATTAAAATAAAACTAGTATTGTGCAATTAACTTTCTCCTATCATATTATGAGACTAAAAATAAGAAATACAGTAAGTTTCCTACATCTGAGACAGACTTTAAGTCTGAACCATCACAGATGAACTGTATCGTACCAGTAGAACAGAAATCTCTACAAGGTGATGTAGAAAAGTGCACCCCAGGCATGGTGGTGAATGCCTTTAATCTCAGCATCTAGGAGGCAACAGCAGGTGGATCTCTGAATTCAAGACCATCCTGGTCTATCCGGAGTTCAAGACCAATCAAAGATAAGCCTGAGAGCCTGGAGAAAAGGAAGTGGGGCAATACTGAATATTAGAAATGCTCTCACCTAAAGCATGACACCTGATTTGTCAAGGGTTAGCTATCCTAAGGTGCTACAGAGCTAACACCCTAGAAACCTGCAAAGCTGACCTAACTCCCAGGAAAAGGCTGAGTCAACAAAGAATATTCTGAGAATGATAGCTTATTAAACATGCATGCTTATGTTTTTAAGACTTGAATGACATGTGTGTAACCTAGCAAGATTCATTAAATTCCTTTTGCAGTTTAGAAAGAAAATACATTAAAAGGCAGTGAAGAAAGATTATTTTATAACAAGTGATTTTCTACTTTTTTGATATTTCATTGCACTCTTCAAAAAGTGCTCCGCTCTTTACCATGGCATAGTGAGTACATTAGGATGCAAACTTTACTTCAAAAAGAAAAACTAAACTAGACTCTCAAGTTTCACTTAAGTATTTGTTGGGACTGGTGCCATTGCTCAGCAGGTAAAGGGGCTTATCACAGAAGCCTGACAACCTAACTTTGATCTCTGGAGCCTTCATGAAGGTGAAGGAGAGGGCCAAAGTTGTTTGTTGCCCTCCACATGTGTGCCGTGGCATGCACACACCCATGCAAACACACCATTATTTACAATGCCATCATGTGTCATGCAAACTGCTAAGGCATCTGCTGAAGTGCCTTGTGAAGGCATTGTGTTTCCCTCAGGCTTCAGGGTGGTCAAGATTTCTGCACACCAGCTTTTAGTCTTACATTACTACTCTGTAACTAGGGTTCTGAAAAGCAGCTTCTCTGAAAGGCAACGTTTTCCTGAACAACTGAAAATCATTCATGGTAGTGGGGATTTTAATGTAGGCTCAGATATATTCAAAATGTGTTTACAACCGAGAGGAAACCTCGTTGGAACAGCTTAAAATCTTTCTATCTGCTTCTACATGAAATCCCACACAAAATCTAAAATTGCCAAGAAAGGTTACAAAATCTGGCATCCTGGAGCGGAGAGAGCAACACAGACCCAGCTGGGGTGGGGCACAGGGAGTGCGCCAGGGTTGCCACTGAAACAGGATTTCCTAGTTCTCTGAAGGCCACATGGATGCCATCAGGGGCACATTTATTCGCCCCATTCTTTAAAAAAAAAAAAAGAAAAAAAAACCTTGTTGTTTAATGCCCCGAGGGAGCCCCCCCGGAGCATTCCTACTAGGAATTCCTTATATAGCAGTGGTCTCAGCAGCACAAGGCTGTGGCCTCCCATCAAAACACAGGTACAGGGGCGGGGGCATCCCCAGGACCCCGCCATTGCGGGACTGTCCAAAGACCAAGAGCAGATGGCTGTCTGGACCTCGAGCCTAGAGCACACACTTGCCTAGGAGAGGCATCATCCAGCAACTCTTTTGTCTCCCCACGCTGGGAGAGCCCATGATGCACCCACCAATACAGGTTGTCATGTCGAATGCTCTCCTGGTGCCTGTGGCTTTCCCTCTTTCTTAAAACAAAATAAAACACAAAAAAAAAAGACCAACATGACTAACAACAACAAAAAACTCTGCAGCCAGGCTGAGGAGTATTTCCCTGGCACATCCGTGCAAATCAATACCCCAGGCAGCTGCAGAGCCAGCCTGAGCCCTGTGCGCCCATGGGCCCTGTGCGCCTGCCCCCTCCCCCACCCGCCCAACTTGATACCCCGAGCGCCAGCCCAACTACATTATCTGCCCTGGGCTTGCCCGTCCAGCCCAGGTAACAACCCAAACCCAAAGAGTCAAAGCAAGGAGCATGCACACAGCCCAGTGCCCGCGGGGACTCTGGCTGCCTGGGCGTCCCGACCAGTCTCTGTTGCTTCCCAGCCGCGAGCATCAGGCGGTGAAATCCCGCACATGCTTGCCCCACGGCAGCAGCTAGGAGCCGCCCGACCCTGCTCAGCCCCCTAAGGTCACCGCACGTGGTGAGTTCCAGCCCTGCGAGCGCCCTGCTAGCGGCGGTCCCGCGCGTCCACATTCCCACCCTCCCGCCCATGAGCGCGCGGCGCAACTTTACCGCGGGCGCTTCCCATGCACACACGCGCACGGGAGACATGCAACCGGCCCGCGGTGGCCCCGCAGCGCGCGCCCACCTGCAGCAAGTTTGTTCCCTGCCGCCGAGGCCTGCACGGAGGGAGGATCGCGCACGGGGAGACGCAGAGGGGCGGCAACAGTGGAGAAAGTGCGGGAAGAAGCAACGGCCGCACCACCCGCAGACGGAAATGTGGCCGGGCACGGCAGCAGGATGCGGCGCGGCTAATGGTCCCGGTGGCTGCAGGAGCCGCTAGACGCAGAGGCAGGTGAGACATAATGGTCCAGGATGGCGGCGGCGGCGGCAGTGGGGCGAACTACTTTACTTTCCCACTCCACTCGGCCCGGCCCCGCTGCCGCCTCCAGTCTGCTCGGCCCCGCGCCTTCACCCGGCCGCCCGCTGCTGCGCCGGGCCACTCCGCTACTCACCATTATTGTGCCGAGGGTTCGCCTGCTTTCTGCACTTACACATGGGGCCAACCGCCACGATCCTCTCGCTTTTGTCTATATGCTCCAGTCACCTACCTCCTCCCCTCCTCCCTCCCTCCTGCCCCTTCTCCCCCACCTGACGCCTCCACCCCTCCCCTTCCCCCACTGTACCTGGTTTACGACACTTGCAGCTTTACGACTTCACCTTCCTAACACCTAGCGGTGCTTGATCTATGACCTAACCTTGTTGTTAGGGCTGGGGCGGTTTATGGCAGCTTGGACGCAGCAGCAGAGTTTGAATTGGGGAGGCGAGGGAAAAGTTTTGCTTAGGTGTGGTGGGGTGACAGAAGAGGGTGCTGACACCCTGGGGACAGGGCTGGGAGGCAACAGGGTGGCCTCCTGGACCAGGACCAGTTGGAGCTGGCAGCATGGGCCACACCCGCGCAGACCCCCGTAGACTGGTGTGCACTGCTACGATCCCATGCTCTCCAGCTGTCCGTGCGGGCGACCGGGACTTGGACAGCATGGATGTTGTGAGCTACATGGCCTTTCTGTCTAACTACCTCCCCTCCCACAGATGCTTGGGTTTCCACAGCCTACCCGGATGGGAAGTGACAGCAGTTGGGTTGAACTTCAGCTGGACAAAGAAGGTGGCAAAAATTCTGCTCTCAGGAAAGCAGCATGAGTAATCTCCTGCAAGGTGCCAGACTCACTTCCTCATCCTTGCTTAGCTCACCTGCTGTCACGTTGCCTACCATGCCCTGCAGGGTTTTAGCATGGCCAGGTTCCTGGGCCTTGTGACTTGCCCATGAGACATAAACACCCTAGGAGAGCAGGCCTGGAAACCTATAATCCGAAATGCCCAGAGCATGAGTCAGGAGGGTGGCCAAATGATCAAGCTAGCCTACACTGCAGTGGAGCTCTGACGCAAAATAGCCTCAGTTTCACACATATCTGAGCAGTTTAATAACCTCGAGCCTAAGAGCAAAGCTGGCTAGTGTTCGCGGAGGCTGATTTTTACCTGAAGTCCTTGACTGTGTACAAAACCCAAAATGCCTTGATACTCGTCTTCAGTAATTAGAATTTAAATTTATGTTTCCTTCTCTCCAGAGGGACTTAGAGGCTGAGACAGGCTGCACCAGAAGAACTAGCTGGCCCCTATTCACAGATTTGGGTACAGAGTTCCTTAGGTTCCCATGCAGGTGTGGGTACTTCCCACTTCAGGACTTTCTACTCTGCCCTGTTCCCTTCCCATTAGCATAGCGAGGATCTCAAGAAGGAATGTCCACAGCACACTCAATGTGTCTGACACACCCAATGGAACTGCTTTCAATTCAGCTCTCTAAACATTTCCTACCCCAGCTCTGACTGCTGGTCATTGAACCAAGTAACCTCAGTTAAGAAGGATACATGTCCACACTTGGATACTGTGATGAGTCCATCACTGTTAAATCCCCAATGGCTGGGACACCCCCACGGTACACTAATACTTGAAATAATGGGAAAGGGGTTGCTGAAACAGTAGAAACAGTTCTCCATCATTCCTTACCCAAACAAAACCTGCATGTGGCCCGGGAGGAAGTATATGCCATCAATGGAAAGATGCTTGAGGGAGTTGAAGTTGCAGAAATGAGAGAGAAACTGGACAGGAAACATCTCTATATCCGCCAAGGTATTTTTGACTGTGTGTATGTTCAAGACCATGTGAATTACATTCAATTTGTGAAGTCTTGTCATACGGCCAAGATGAGGTGCGATGTGACAAAGGAAGGGCTGCACCTGGCTTGTGTATAGCTCCAATTCCTCGATATAATCTGGTGGGAAAATGTCCAAGACCTCCTTGATAATCTCGATTGGAGAGTCACAAATCTTCATCTTCACACAGCACAGCCGCACACAGTCTTTCCTCTGCTGGGCCCAATGCAACAAGTGTGCTTGGTGTTCTTTCAGGTGGGAACTGAGACTAAGTTCAGTGACAACCTTCAAATCCTGCCTCAGTTCATTGCATACTTGTGCATTCCTTTCAGTCTCTGTTGAGTAGTACCAGTCTCTCCCAGCCCATACATCCCAGAAATCCTGGTTCATATTCCTCAAATCAAGTATTCCAAGCCTCCAACTTCTGTGAGGAAAAAGGTACAATTTCATAATGTAAACAGGATCCACCTCAGCAATAGCCTCTGTCCAGCTTCTCTCTTGTCAGCTCCAACATATCCCTCTCACCTGTCAGGCAATTCTCTGTGACTTCGAAGCCAGCCTGGTGTATACCAGCTAGATCCAAAACAGCCTCCAAAAGCCACAGAGAAACACTGTCTCAACAAACCAAAAAACACACAAAAAAAACACAAAAGAAAGAGACAACACCCCCAAAAATTCCCCAAAACATAAAATGGATGTAGGAGACCCATGGATAGCTCACTACACTGTGGTTTCATCTACTCTGAGCTCTCATCCACTTCTGTCATTGCATGAAGTCACAACATGAGTAGAAGCTGCACAGACCACATTCTGTCCACTTTGACCACATTCTCGCTGTCCTTTTACATATATCCTACCTCTAGCTCAGCAACTCCCCTTTTGTCCACGTGGGTCTTGCTTACCTGGGACGAACCTTCTGTGTCTGAAGAATATCTACACCATCCAGAACAGCTTGGAACAACTCCACATCTGGTGTCTTCATCAGGGCCCCCACAGGAAGGTAGGAAAATGGCCAGGCAACCACCATTGCCTTCAGTAACCCCATGCGTCTACCAGTGAAGGCCTCCTTAAATACTTGTGGGAAGAGATTAATTGGCAAGTACTCCAGAGTAGAGATGGCTGTGGCCTCGTTCCAGAGCAGGCTCTGCACTGCTAGCTCACAGAGTGTGGGTGGTTTGTAGATGCTCATTTTGGTAGATATTCAGACAGAAGGAACCTGGTAAAGCTTTAGGGAGACATTATTTCAGAATTCCCACTTCTCATAATTTGCAGGAACCAGAGGGTAATAATCCGAGTTCTGGCTATAATGGAGAACTCAGTGTGCCTCATTATCTACCATCTGGAGGTGTCAAATCCAAACTTCCATCACTCTCAGCATGTGGAGTGTCTTTTTTTTTGTTTTTTTGAAACAGAGATTCTCTGTATTTTTTGGAGGACTCAAACTCACAGATATCTGTCTGCCTCTGTCTCCTGAGGTGTGTGCCACCAACACCCAGGCTTATGGAGTCTCTTAAAGTCTCCAAGAAGAGTCAAATCAATCATTATCCAAGCATGTGCCTACCCCTGCTCTATTTGGAAGTATTTAGGAGCATAAAGACTGACCTGAAACTTTTTACAAGAAATGACCCTGACCATCTTTCCTGCTGCTTAAGAAAAAACATTGTTGATAGCATACACGCAACCCACCCTTATTGTATTTTCACCAAACTGAAACCTATTAGGAAGGTGTGAGTTGAAATTGTGAATTGCCTTTTAGTTCATGTTACTTCTAAATTGAGAATCTTAGATGAGAAACCAAGTGTACAGAGGCTACAAGGACAAAGATATTTCTGTGATGCATTGGGGTCTAGAGGAAGAAAGGAGATGAGTA